>NC_056737.1:1898667584-1898840084 GCF_019279795.1 Protopterus annectens
TCCCACACACACACCTCTCAATCTGAAATCCCATCTTCCACACATTACTCACTCTGAAATCCCATCTTCCGTCCATCCGTCCATCCATTTCAGTTCCCGCTCGCAAGTAGTCCTCTAAACCGAACCGCTCGCAAGTAGTCCTCTAAACGGTCCGTTTCGGTTCCCGCTCGCAAACTTGAAAATATGTGCTGCACTGCACGCGATGATGTCAGCACACCTGCGACTACACTTCTTTCTTCTTAAAGAAGAATGCCCTAAAAAAAAAAAAAAAAAAAAAAAAACTATATTTTTAAATTAAATGATTACCTAGTCAGCGGATTCCAGGGGGCCCAAAGTGCCCCCTGCTGCTTGGCGCCCTGAGGCAATTGCCTCACTTTGCCTCTCGTAGTTACACCACTGAGGGTTGTAAGGATTCACGTTGCATATGGAATAGACATTGAGATCAATCTACATAGATTCTTTATGAATCTCCTTACCTATTCTTGGTATAGTAGGCATCCTTCATGACTAAACAGTTAACATACTGTTGGCTGCTGGATGTTATGATTCATGGGTGGTGTGAGGATCAAAAGACCAGTTTAGCATTGCAGAATGGTGGAAGGTCCCTGCTATGTTGCTATGATCCTCTGGTAGTCCCACAAGCATTCTCATATGACTGTCTTTTTCATATCAGTTATTGTTGCAACATATTTTTACTATATTTGTTTATCTTACACGCATCCATTACCTTAGTTATTTTAATTCACACTAGCCGTGCACTTAGCTTTCATAAGGTTAGCACTGTTGCTGTTAACAGTCTTCCCCTTGCTTCATCATTTCTTATACCACAAACAATTCTCCCTATAATTAATGAATCATGCATCTCAGCAGATTCACATTCTTTGTCTCAGTTCCCCATCTCAGTAACAAGAACTTCTTTTGTTTCTATCAGGCATTTCAACATTGTAAAAACAGATGAAGAACAAATGGAAATTTTTTCTTTGCTCACAATAATTCATGAAATTCTTGCTTACTGCTGCTTCAGCTTTCTCTTCATCAGGAAAAGCTAAATCATTTTAAGGTTTCTTTCCATTGATATGCAGAAATGCAGCACACTGTACCTTTTCAGACTTTTCTGCAAGACCACTTGCATTAAGGAATAATGCAATTTTTTCATGCTTTCAACTTTTTGTCGGATATTTCCAGTAAAACCATTCTGTTTACTGCAAGCTATACTTCCATATTTCCCAACACATAATCATTTGAAACCAAGCATATTTATTTCCATTCTGCAATACATTTTTCAAGTTCATAGGTTCATACGTTCATAGGTAGGTACTAGGCTATCTGCCCAAAGGCATTTATAAGCCTAGCCAGAATGTGTTGGCTTTCGCCACCCCCTTAGATTAGTTCCCTATGCCTCTGTCCAGCCGAGCTACTGAAGTGATCCCCGGGGTAAACTTTCTGTTTCCCATCCACTCATCAAGATTTCTCTTGAAGAGTGCTAGTGAGGTGCTTTGCCTAATGTAGACTGGAATCTTGTTCCAAAGCATGGGATGTCTCTGGGACAGGAATCTATCCCTCCAGCACATGCTAGTTATTGTTGTGGTGAGGTTTAGATCCATAGAACATGTGGCTCAAGGGAATATGGTTTTCTTTAGGTGGAGCATGTCCATCAATTTTGGGTTGGACATGGTCTTGTATGTCAGGCAGAGATCACCCCTGAGTAGGCGGTATGCAACCAAGTACAGCTGGAGTTTCTTCAGTCGAGCTGTATAGGGCATCTGCTTGAGGCCAGTGATCCTCTTGGTGAGGAACTTATGGGGTCTTTCCAGCTGTTGCAGGTGTATTGTAAGGTACATCCCAAATGGGGCGTTGTACTCTATGATGGGTCTGATGAGTGATGAGTAGAGGGGCACAATGACCTCTTTTGATCTGGATGCAAACCCATTTGTGATTAGGTGAGCCACATAGAAGGATTTTCTAACCACTTTGACAATGTGATTATCTAAGGAGAGATTACTATCTACTTGGGTCCCCAGATCCCTTATTATGGTATATCAAATTTATATCAAGTTTGTCAAATATTTCTTCACTTTAACAGCATGCAAATGTGGATGGTAGATAATCAACACAGGATACTGTGTGTGATGTTTAATCTCCATGAGTGCTTTAAGCAGTCTGATTCCTCTAGAATAAATATGTACCACATGAAAAAAAGGTTCTACCTAAGCTGTTAGCATTTAAAGCAATATGCTATATATATATATATATATATATATATATATATATATATATATATATATATATATATATAAACAAATGATACATTAAATAAATAAATAAATAAATAAAATATTATGTGGGTATTATAGTGGGTAAGTTGTTAAGATGTAGCCCTCAGAGGTACAGGCTTCAATTCTGACATCTAGTCACTGTATGGTGAATTCATATTCTCCTGTGTTTACGTGATTTTTCTCTAGGTGATTTGGTTTCCTCATAGTTCAAGAAAAACATTTTTAATAATTGGATATCTTGTAGCCAGGACCATGACTGAAAAGGATTCATGATAACTAGATCCTTTATTAATTTAACTCAAAAAATTAAGAATTAAAAAAAAAAAAACTTCACACATGTGCAAGCACACATAGATATTCATTCTCCAAAGTAACAAGAAGCAAAATTAATGGAAGCAGTTTTGAAGCTAAAAATGGTTAAAGTGATTTGTCATTATTCATACCTTCCTGGTTATTTTAGTGTTGTAATGTGTCCTTCTGTGGTTTCACCATAATCATTTCATGATTTGAGATAATTTTCCCTTTTTTCTGTTAATTTTCATTCTGTGATGCACAACCTCCATGCAATTCTGAGTAGAATTCCCTCTAACCTTAATGTTATATAAAGGATTCCTCTAAGGTTCTCAGTTCAGAGTATTCAATGATACTGAGGACTAGGATTTTTTTCTGGTGATAGCAGTCACGTCCATGTTATTGGTTTAATTTCTGATGTTAAGAGTTCTATATTCTTATAAAATTAATCTGACTTCAGCGGAAATTCAGATGACAATGATGCTGATGCAGCTGTATGGCTGCCTTCATGCAGTAGCCAAAGGTATTTTGGAAATCTTGAATAGTATGGGTGCTGCTAGGATATAATGAATTTCATTTGTTGCTAATTACTAAGTGAAAAAAAAAAAAAATATATATATATATATATATATATATATATATATATATATATATATATACACACACACACACACACACACACACACACACACACACACACACACACACACACACACACACACACACACACACATACATTTATATATTTATTTATTTTAACTGGTGAATGTATTACTTTCATTTTGTGGCCACACATCACATGCTGTTATCAATGTTGGTCTATATTGTTTCTTAATGCTTTAAGTGGCAGCCATATGTGTATGGGTAAAAAGTTGTTGTTTGTCTGTAGGAAAGGATGTTAGTAAACTGTATGAATTTGTTTGAAAATTAGCCATGAATATGAAATTAAGAATGAACACTATAGTTATCCTCACAGTAACTGTGCTACCTACATTGTTACACAAACCAAGCAAAAACGTCGCAGTGCGGAGGGTATGAAGTTCACTCTTTGCAATATGTTATGCACCTAGTTCACATGTTGTTGTCTTTCAGCGTTTCCCGGTTAGGGGTTCGCCACAGCGGAACTCCAGTCTGCTAATCATTGGCAGTAGATTTTCACAAATGCCGAGGTGCCAGCTCGACGTTCAACCTTCAATGAAGGCATGCCCATTTACACATGTCTTTTGAATGCCCACCCAACCATGGGGAGGACATGCAGACTCCACACAGAAGGCACTCCCACCAAGAATCAAACTGGAGAACCTCTTGCTTTGAGGCAACAATGCTACCGCTGCACCACCATGGAAGGCTAATAAAATTAAAACTTTAAAATACGTACTACAAAATAATAAAAGAGTAGGTGGTCCACAGCTGAGTTAAAAATGGAATACCTTTTATTGAAACACACAAACAAAGTGATCCTATTTGAGTATAATGAAAAGCATTAAAAACATTCATTATTTTATATATAATCAGGTTATTTGGCACAAGGGAGTGGTTACAGAGGGTGGTTTTGTTAAGAGCAATAAAAGCACTTATTCATTTAACCAAGTTCCTCTTCCTCCTTAACACCATAGTGTAAACTGAGACTGTACTACCTTAGAAATTAAACTTAAAAGCTAGAGACAAATTAAAATATATAATATAAGAACAGCTTATTAAGGCTAACCTACTAATCCAAACTCTATTAATCCAAACGTTATTAATTAAGAAACCAACTCACTGACGAAATGACTAACTAATTAACTAACAAAAAGATCTACCACTAAACATCTATCAGAATAAATATTAATAACATATAAACTGAAACATTTTTAACAAAGATCGCTTTTGCACCAAATAAATACTTCATCAGGTATGTGTGTAAAAAAATATCATAATATTAATGAACATGTGTATAAATCTGCAAGTGAACACCTAAGTAGGCTGAAAACGATAGGTATAATTGCTAAGGTGGAAATACAGTGAAAAATGTTAGAAATAAAGCATTTAGACCCTGGGGATCTGTTCAAATGTGGCATCTAACTTAAAAAGCATTTAGCTTAAATGAGTAAAAGTATCAGAAAGCAGTACCAATGTTATTTTATTTTCACTGTAAAATATTTACAATGTTTGACATTTGTTTATAACAATATTAACATGGATAATATTAATGTGTGATGTCAACATTAATCAGTCCCATATCAGACTTTTAATAGTATTTTAAACAGTGAGGGAGTTTTCTGAGTTCTAGGATGCTTTTATGGAGCAATAATAATTAAGACCTGGTTTTCTAAAAGAGTTCAGTTTCAGCTGCCCCAGCACTTCACATTTTTCTAAAAGATTAGGGATACAAAATGTCCACGCTATCAATAAATCAATAATTTGAAATTTAAAGCCAGTGTGTCTTTTGTGAAGCTGCAGGTGTCGAGCCAGTGCATTATTCTTGCACTTAGCTCTAATTTCAGAAAGAGTGAGTTTTCTGGGACTTCGAGGGATACCACAGATTTTTCCTTATATATTGCTGCACACACACATAGATGTGTATGTGTGCACATATGTGCACATAGTCACACACACATGCACACACAACATATACACATACAGTTGTTTTTTGGCATGGGAGTGACATTTGGTGCATTATTTAAAACTTTCTATGAGTAATGTGAGCTTTTTTTTAATTTCTGAAGAAAATGTGGTACAAAACTGTTGGGCAGGCATGTAGTGCAGTTTATGAAAGCACCGAGTTTTTATTCCTGAAACTATTTTGCATGTGATAGAGGGAAGGTGGAATGGCGACAGTACTGGGAGTAGATCATGGGGATAGATTGTTATGTGCACACGGAAGTAATATATGAAGTAAGCAACAATGTTGTAGTAAAGTTCCACGTGTGTGAAAACCCAGTCAGGGACATTCTGCAATATCCCTGCTAGTTGAAAAGTATGTACAGCACAACTAAAATCAATTCTTAGCTTAGAGACCTGAACAATATATAAATAAGTAACTATTTCCTCAGAAACAAAATACACCGTGCAGTACATGTTTTTTTTTTAAATAAACTCCGGTAAGCATGAGGCTATGGGTAGTACAAGACACATAACTTATTTCACTATTGCACAAAGTTAATGGTAATGACTGAAAAAGTAGTGCCATGTTAAATAGGAAAACATCCAGTGCAATATTGGTTAGATTACAAAATTGAACGTGAATGCATTTAAATTATTTTTATCCTATCACACTTGAAGCCAAGAAAAAGCAAGAGCAAGCCTCTGAAAAAAGCCTGCCATGCTTCAATATTTCTAGCTCTGGTCATGGTCAAAGATTATGATACAAATCCCAACTCAGGCATGGTAGATAAGCTAAATAAACTGGGAAGAAGACTCTATATTACCAAGCTGGATTGCCAATTGGCTCACAGATAGGATGCAGATAATCAGAATAGTGGAAGTTACCTCCACAATGAGACCAGCCACTGAAGGAGTCCCCAGAGTTCTGTGCTAGGACCTCTCCTGTTTTGCTTCTGCTTTTCTGAATAAAAGTCAACACCAATCGGCCCTGGCTAACTATGTTTGCAGATGACTGCAAGCTAGGAGCAGTCATTAAATTCCCAAATGACTTAGCCATCCTGCAAGAAGATTTGTCTTAAATAAATAACTGGTGTCAAAATCATAGACTGAAATTAAATGCTAGAAAATGCATTATTGAATCTTTCTGGAAGTTGTCTAACTAAGGGATCTGACATATTGACCCCTAATAGTTGACACAGTTTTTCCAGTTTTGGGAACTTATGTGGGCAGTGACTTATCTTTTGACCAACATGTGCCTGTCTAGTAAAAAAGTCCTTCTTTATTGCACAGCTTATAAACAAAGAGATTGTGTCTCTAGGGATGTCATTGTCTCCCTTTACTCAGCACTCATTAGGCCAGTCATTGAATATAATGGCCCCTTTGGCATGTATTGATCCAAACACATGCAACAATTGGAATGGCTACAGAGATACCTTACTAAAAGGGTACAAGGCCTAAACAACATGTCCTACATGGACCGACTGTTACTATATTAAGTGTCCTACAGACTGCAAAGAAGTGACCTGTGTCTGACATACAAGGCATCCTTTGAATCATTTCTGATGAATTTAGTGAACATCAGCAAGTGAAATGGCATCAGAAACACTCAGTCTAGGGATCTAAATCTCTTCTGCAACATCAACAGAATTGGAGGGACAGGTATAGCTCACAGAGGATATCAATGCTGTAAAACAGACTTCCCCATCCACAAAAAACAAAGTTCTTTCCTGTCCATTTTCAAATACAAATTAGATCTATGGATGGAAAACAGAAAATTTTCCCTAGGACTGCCCTTGTACTACTAATGGACAAAGAGAGCTGCTAAATGCTTTATCTCATTCATGGGTCCCCTCCATACCTCTCAAATGTCTAGATTTTCACAGAATGCCCTGAGTTTTTTCCTCATATTTTCAGTCTACTCCTCAAAAATGTGTGGTTTTCTGGCAAATCCACAAAGATTAACATCTCTAAATAATACCATACATTTGAATTTCAGACTTCATATCCTTCAGAAAATACATACTAACAAATACCCTGTTATTCTATCAACTTTCTAAGTTTATAAGAGCAATATTTAAAATATGTCCCAATTTTTGGGTGTTTGCCCCCCCCCCATTATTTTTGCGTTTGTCCAGTCTTCCTGTGCCCTGAGGTTAAGAGGTACGAAACCCCCAAATTATCTATGGAATTATGCCAATTGTTGTATTAGAGGAAATATATAACTATCAACCATAGGGTGGGTAAGGCTAATCTATGACCAAATGGGATGGGTTATTTTGACCACAAAAGGACAAATTGGCTAGGCTTAAAATGGTCCCAAGGTCAGCTAACTTATTACTTACCTATGTACCTACGAACATTGTGCTGTTTTCTGCCTTTGGTACTAAAGTGCATTTTGATGACATTTTTGTGATAACATGAACAGTAAAGGTACAATTACAATTATAAATGCATAGACTTATGTATGAGGTCTAAAGTACAGTATATGCTAATGTAATGCAAAATCCAGGTTATTACTTTTCTTCATGCCAAGGAGTGTAACACTAAAAAGGGCAGTTAAGTATAAGCATTGATCTTACAGCTCAGTGAGTTCATAGGAATAGGGCTGGTAGTACATACACTGAAGGTATTACTATTTAAACATGGCATTAGTTTATGAATGTGTGCAATCATTTTGAGTTATAGGTTGTAGTAGCTATTAAAATCAAAATGCTTAAAATGCCCCCCCCCCATTGAGTATGCTCTATATATGAATGGAAAAGGTTTCATTTTATGAATAAAGCAATATTTAATTTGCTTGTGTACTGCAAGCATGAGGATATGAATTTATACATAGAAAAAAATCTATGATGCTATGATATGGGACTTTTCTATAATTTTAAAAGATGTCTTCTGTGTCTCTGACATCTGAGAAGTTAATAGATATATGAATAAAAGCTTTAGGACTAGACCTAGGTTATAATACTGTGCCTCTGGAATGATCAAATGTGCCAATTGTATCTATTGTTTTGATGTTAACAGCCCATTAGATGTTTGGTATATTTTGTCCTCAATAAACGCTGAAAATAAGATTATACCACAGTCTGGATGTACATCTAGAGGCAGAAACTGATGCTCTGATATAACTACATGTTCTCTCTGCATAAAGTGAAATAAAATCTCCACACATCTTTCTAATTCTGCTGCCCTGGTATCCTGGTCTTGCTCTGTAAATGCCTCACACTAGTACACACGCATTCTGCATGTTTTTCTGCCAAAAGACAGTATAAACAGGCAATACACTATATTCAGCTGATGAATTTAATTTAGCATTTCTGGTGGATTTGTACCACTGTAGATAAAGCATGATGACCTCCTAATTATAACCTTTGAGTTAAAGAAAATAAATATCTGGTACTGCAAAGTAAGAAGTTAGAATAAATAAGGATACTTGCATTATTAATGGGAATGTGAGGCTATGGATGCCACTAGATTTATTGACTTTATATAGTAGTTAGTACTAAATTAATAATGCAGTAATTCAAACTGCCTAATCTAAACAACATTATGCAATGATGTATGATGGAATTATCATATCATCAAAGCACTTCTTACTCATTTAAAATGAGCAGTCTAAATGTATCAGAAATTTATGGGAGTAAATTCGCTGTGGAACAGGATTTAGTTAAAATGTCTTCTCAAGTTTGCATTCTGTATTATTTATATATTCATATACCCTTTGTTGAGCAGGTTAGTCCCACCAGGCCTGTGTCCTCTTTCCAGGGGAGACTTGAGGTGGTATTTTTACTGACTTATACTGACAAAACTTTAGTAAAGGTGATGCATTAGGAGCTATTGTTTTATTTATTTATTTATTTATTTATTTATTTATTTATTTATTTGCAGTTGGTTTACCAGGATGGTCCAATTGGGCCAAAAAGAAACCGTTTTCAATAGAGTCCTGGGGAGTAAAGCTCCATAAAGACAATATTCATGAACAACAAATTGACAGTCACATAGTAGGACACTAATACAGATAAAAACAAGGCATTTAGAGATGCCATAAATGAAAATCCACACTAAAATACAACAATCCACAAAGAGAGCTATAAAATATAAGTATTTACAAATAATTACAAAAATATTTGTTCCTACTGTAAAACAGCTGTTTTATGTTATGGTTCATTAGGAAAAAAAAGTGCATGATTATTGCATTGTTTCATTGGACATCATTACTCTAAAAAAAATGTGTCAGTTGAACAGGAACTAATTGAATTAATTTTGTCAGATGCTACAGTGCTGAACTGTGGCTTTAATCCAAGAACTCCCAGGCTTTCTCGAACCAAGTTTTTTACCCAAACAGGAAGCAGAGCAGTTAGGATGGTAATACTTTCACACATACTTCTCAACCTCTTAGAGCAAGAAATCTGGACAAATCCATAAATAAAGGTGGGACAAAGGCCCAAAAATAGGGAAAAATGTTTAAATATTGCTCTTACAAACTTGAAAGTTGATAGAATAACAGGTTTTGCATTACCATAAATTTTCTGAAGGTTATGAATCTGAAACTCAAATATCTGTCATTATTTTCTAACTTCACTCTTTAACTATTTGCCACTAATTTGCCAAAAAAAACACACTTCTATGAAAAGCAGATCAAAAATATAAGACAAAAATCTGGACATTCTGCAAAAATCTGTACAGTTGAGAGGTATGCTTCACATGCACCTTTCATGAAACATTAACTATTTATTAGCTGTAGTGTTTTCTTATCAATATGTACACCAAAGAGTTAGAAATGTAACCGTGATTTAATATCTTCTGCCCATTTATTGGGTAGCATTTGGTCACATTATGATTTACAATAGAAGCAAAATTAATATAAATGAATGCTGCATTGTAAATGCATAAAGCAAATATTAGGATTCAGCTGCTTGCACATCCTGCTACATGTATTTCAACCTGTCTTTCAAGTGATGACTTCTACAAATCAAACACTGACACAATAGTGAATTTTGCCTTGTGACTATCAGGAGAGTAACTTCTAGAGGAATGCAGAAGCTGCCTTCAGCAATGCTCTCAGTGTCAAACTGGCAAATGACTTTGTTGATTTGTCACGTGGAAACCATGGAAGAGAGAGAAATAAATTCTGAGTAAGCACATCCTTCCTATCTACCGTATTCTGCCTCAGAGACATAGCTGCAGAGAGTATGACGAGCATGCAGGTGTCCTCCCTTTGGGATAAAACTCTGTTTTAAGTAAATAGTTTCCTGTTTCTTGTCATTAATTCCTGCAGTCCACCAATGCTGCTATTTACTCCTTAACTTTATTCCAATGGAATATACAGTCCCATACCATAATAATGGCTTCCAAAATACCCACTTGCATTCTGCGAAAAAAAATACTGAGAATAGAGGTAGCAACATCTGTCCTTTTTCCAGGCTACACAAGTAGGACAATTTTTTTTACATTTCATTGTATGACATTGTCATTGTTTTCGCTTCAGTAAATCCTAGTCTGTTTTATACTAACAAACTGTAGCCTTCAGTGCTGGATATAGGAGTTTGAAATGAAACCTCATCACATTAAAATATTTAATACAAATGAATATTCAAATGTTTATTTTAAATACTGGTAAGCTGCTTTCTTTTTGCATGGTGTGCTGGTGTGCTGTGCTATGTACGGGTGGCATTACCTAGTAATGGATTAGAGAACTCACTTGGTATTAGCATCACATACCTACTCCTCAGCTATATATCGTCTGGCTGCACACAGTGCTAGTCTTTCTGTCCTCACAGTTTCACAAATATTACTATGTTCTTCAAGTTCTCTTGTACATGGGTTACAACCTACCATATCACATATAAAGATTATTTATCTTTCTCCTGGGAAGACTATTTTGTTTGCAATGCTATGGATTGCCCAGGATGGTTTTTCGCTGTGCATGGCTACTTATTATATTATGGAAAAAAACATAGTAATGCTGATTATCTGTTTTTAGTATGGTACTCAGAACTATGTTTCACTGGATATTGGTGACTAAACTGAAGGATATAGGGTGAAACACAAACTGTTGAGGTAGAGAAATGTTTGTTAACTTATTACTGAATGCAGTAATGAGATGAGAAGCATCAAGTGAGAAGCCATTGTTTAATAGTGTACCATGAGTTTGATACTGATGCAAGTCTTGTTCAGTATTTTCAAGTCAAACATCATACTGAGACAATAAGCTTATGGTCATCTTGTTTACTGAAGGCATGAATATCAGATAAGTAGTTGGGTATGACTGAGACAGACTGTAGCATCACTTAGTATAAAGACAACTAAGAGTTAGTTCAAAATGTGCAAAATTAGACACTTTTGTAGAAGGTGTATGGATGATGCAGGTATGTGGATAAGACATACACGGGAAAAATGTTCTTTGTGTTTTAGTTGACAATGAGGTCAAATCAAGCTGTATAGTTTGAGAGGGTAACCATGAACCATTAGCTCATTCTCTAAGGTATTATAAGATGTGATGCAATATGATGATGTGATTCAATGTCATGCAATATGAATGACTTAAAACATCAGGCTATATCACTTGACTGGAGATGAGGTGACCAGAGCAGGATAGGGATGTAGTGACATATGTGGTCATTGCTGAATTGTTTGATATTTGAGACTTACCTCAGAATATGGGACTTTACATTTCACTTTTATCAACAGATGGCATGTAGAAACAAGGGAAGAAAGTGAGACTGGCAGATGCACGATACTTGCTGCAATGTGGTGACAGAAATAATGGAACAAACATACTCTTCAAGAAGTATTTATATGTGCTGCATGTAAGTGACATTCCACTATTCAATTAGTTAGTTTAGGTATAATAAAATAAAACAAAGTGGAAAGATAACCAGGTGGATTGAACACCTGATGCTAAGAATATCCCCTTATAGGTTCATAGGTTCATAGGTTGGTACTAGGCTATCAGCCCTAGGGCCTATACAACCCTAGCCATAACAATTCCTTGACTATTTCTTCCCACACTATTTATTTCCCTGGACCCCTGTCTAGCAGGGTGACTGACATGATCTCTGGGCAGAATTTCCTTTCTCCCATCCAATCATCAAGGTTCCTTTTGAAGAGGGCCAAAGAGGCACTCTGCTTGACATGTATGGGCAATCTATTCCAGAGTCTGGGGAGTCTCTGGGTCAGGAACCTATCCCTCCAGCATGTTTTGCTTATTGTGATGACAAGGTTTATATCCCTGGAGAGTGTGGCTCTGAGGGATTGGGATTTCTGTAAGTGTAGCATGTTCAACAGCTCTGAGTTTGACATGGCGTTGTATGTTAAGCAGAGATCGCCTCTGAGTAGACGATATGCGACAGAGTATAGCTGGAGTTTTTTAAGGCGGTCAGCATAGGGCATCTGCTTTAGGCCTGTGATTCTTTTAGTGAGGTATTTCTGTGGCCTTTCCAGTTGTTGCAGATGTCTTGAGAGGTACATACCAAATGGGGCATTGCATTCTATAATGGTTCTAATGAGAAATGAGTACAGTGGGACAATGACCTCCTTTTTTCTGGATGAAAAGCCCTTAGTGATGAGGTGTGCCACATAGAAGGATTTCCTGACTGTTGTGGTGATGTGGTTATCGAAGGTGAGACCATTTTCCACCTGTGTCTCTAAGTCTCTTATTACACTTTCAGTGTTTAGTGTACTGCCACCTATATGGTAATTCACGGATACATGTTTTTTACCAAAGGGGATAACTATACATTTCTTGGCATTGAGCTTGAGTCCATGGCTCTGGCACCAAACATCTGTTTCTGTAAGGCCCTTTTGTAGAGTATCCACATCATTTGGGGGTTCAATAATGGCTCCCAGTTTGCAGTCATCTGCGAACTTTGTTAGCCAGAGTCCCTTAGTGTTGGTGTTGGCTTGTACTTCGGAGTAGTAGATGCCAAACAAGAGCGGTCCCAGGACTGAACTCTGACGTACTCCACTTGTCACTTGTCTGGAGCTGGATTTGGAGTCGGCTACTTTTACAGTGTGGGTTCTATCAGTAAGCCAGTTAGCAACCCATTGGGTGACATAGGGATTAATGCCCAGCGTAGTAAGTTTATCTATGATTCCAGAGTGGGGGATGGTGTCAAAGTCTTTGGCAAGGTCTAGATAGGCTGTGTGGACCTCCTTATCCTTTTCCATGGCTCTGGAGACTGATTCGAAGAAGTCAATCAGGTTCAGGAGACAAGATCGGCCCTTCACGAACCCAAACTGAGTGGGGTCCAGTGTTTGAAGGTTGCCAATGTCTTTGTTTATAAGTTCCATGATAATATGCTCCATGGCCTTGCAGATAAGGCTTGTCATACTGATGGGACGGTAGTTTCCAGGATCCAAGTTGGATCCCCCCTTGTGGAGTGGGATAACTGTAGCTCTGCGCCACTCAGTGGGCACAAAACCTGAGGTGAGGCTATGATTAAACATGACACTTGAGGTGCCAGTTCATATTGTAGTTCATGTAGTACACAGCCCAGGATATCATCTGGTCCCATGGATGCTGTATTCTTAGCTTTGGATGGTGCGTTTTTTACCTGTGCGGCCATTATTACCAGAATTTGGCAATCTTCTGATATTGAGATGGGCCATTTAGGGGGTAAGAGGGGAATGAAGTTGGCACTGAATCAATCTGCCAGGATATTGGCAATATCCTCGGGATCAGTATATTTAATGCCATTCTGTTTTAACTCAGAGCAGATCTGAGCATTGCCATTTAGATTCTTGACATAGTTATAGAATGCCTTGTGGTTGTCTTTGGAATCTTTGGCAATTTTATTTTCGTAACTAGCTTTGGAAGATTTTATGAGGGATCTCCATTTCTTACTGAAGCTGGTAAGGGAATTTTTTGCATCCTGGGATTTTACTCTTTTCTGCAACAGTTTCTTCCTTTTGTTGTAAAGTTTGTTTTTGTCAGGGGACCACCAGATTGGCTTCCTTTTTTTGGATGAGAGCATCTTGGTTCTATTTGGGATGGCACGATTCATGCATGAGTGGATGTGCTCGTACAGTGCCTTAGTGTAGGATTCTGCAGTTTAACTTTCAGTTCCTGTCTGCATGGGTGTCATGAAGTTTGTCACTTCTGACCTGAGTAGCATGAAGTTGGCTTTGGAGAAGTTTTTTATGGAGGTTTCCTTACTGGGGGGTTGGGGTGGGATGTGGATGTGAAGGGTGATTAGCTTATGGTCAGACCTGACTAATGAGGGGGTGACCATAGGTGTGGAGCATAGATTTCCCACGTTGGTAATGACCAGGTCTAGGATATTGGAGCCCCTGGTGGGACTATGGATTAGTTGATCCAGGGCGTTGGAATTTATGAATTTCAAGAATCGTTGGGCAAAGGTGTTGGTACATGAGTAGTTTTCCCAGTTAATGGCAGGGTAGTTAAAATCACCCAGTATTAGGGTGTTTGGTTTTATCTTAATATTTTCCAGTATGTTTAGAAAGGTGTAGTGAGAATCTTGGGGTATGGTGGGGTATCTGTAGCAAGCTACAGTTTGGATTGTAGTCTTACCTAGTGTTAGCTGCACCTGGAGAATTTCAGATGCATTGTGTTGGGCAACTAGCCTGGTGGTGTGAATATCCTTGGTGAATATTGACACTCCTCCACCTTGCAAATGACAGCTGGCATCTCAACCACTAAAATCTGCAAAGCAAAATGTAACAGCACCAGTCAGAAAAAAATATGTTTCCTATCATCTGCATTATTAATAAGAACTGAGTAAAGCAGTACTTTATCATCCATTGCACAAACAGAAGAAAAGGAGCAAGCATTCTACCACAACTTAGTTTTAGTGCAGCACATTGCATGTGTGTTACTTTATACAGATCCTTGATGGGTACTAGACAATTTCGACAGTGGTACTATCGGGGAGATAAGGAATGCATTGATTCATTTTAAAGAACTGAAAAGAAAGGAATAAAATTGTATGTTGAACTGCTAAACATAAGCTAGATTTAGCTTCATAATATGCCCTACAACTATCTTCAGTGCACGGTTAGTCATCTCACATAGCATCCATCTTCCAGCATTATAACCATCTTAATGTACTGCATAAAGCATTTAACTTTATTGCAAGACTAGATTTTTATTCTCAAATATTAGGGTTTCAGGTTTTTAGGTGCCTTACCATCAAAGACGATGTTGTACGATTGAAGTACATTCTGGTAGCTCTAACAATATGCAATAACTCATTAAGGGAGTATGTAAACCTGCTATTGCCCATGCTGTGTACCAGAAAATGTTTAGCTAATCACAACCTACTGAAAATTACTGTCCTTTAACAGTTGAAATATATTGTCATTTTAGGATGCTCAGGAACATATTGATTAGCCCTGAATGATAGCTGCATCAGTAAAAATAATTCAGTTTCTAGATGTGTCCCTGTTTATAACCTGGTATTGCCAGAACTGTCTGCTAGAAAATGAATAGCTAATCACCTCTTAGCTCAAATGAGTATTCTTTAATGTCTCAGCATGTAACCACTTCGGGGTGTAGAACCTGTAGCTTTATCAGTGATCAGTGTTGTCAGTATAGATGACTATATTTACTACTTCTAGTACAGTTAGTTTAGACTTTTCATTTTCATTTTCTAATAATTGTTTTTTTAGTTGTCTCCAGAACCAAGGCCTTACTATGTCTAGGCTAGTCATCACATCTCAGAAAAATCACTTCCTTGGTTACACCAATTTGCCCAACTATTACTTGTTTTCCCAGTCATTGCACATTTTCTAAATACTTAAATTACCTAGTTAAATCAGCAAACACTTCATTCTTATAATTAAGAAAGCACAGTTTTGCATTATCTCACTTGGCATTGTGCCAGCCCATATATTCTGCTTACAATTTAAATTTTTAACCAGTGAAAAGACCTACTAAATGCCAAAGTTGTAACTCAGACCTTCTGACTCATGGTGACAGGCAAGAAAACATTGTACCTGCATGAACCAGCAAGCATTAACTCATTCCCTCCAGTAGAGCTCTTTTGAGTGTGTACATTTAACTCCTAGTGTGCATGGCTTAAACATTTAAAAATTGAAGTTATCACCTTACATTTTTAACAAATACCCATTGACAGAGGTCATATATCAATACAATTGTGTTTGCTATCATATATGTTTCAAGATAAAAATTTCTGTTACCTTGTATGTAACATGGTTTTGGAATTATTAATACAAATATGAACAGGCAATATTTGACACCTAGAAGAGCAGTAGGGTGTAACTGCAGAAATGCCTGGAGACGTCACTCGGCTGTAATGAGTTAACATATTTCTTTATATAAGCTGATGCACCCAAAACATGTTGCTGATACTTTAATGATTCCACCTAATGTCTCTGAATGATTGCATATTTATATCAACACATGTTTTAAGTCCACATAACAGAGGAGTACAAATCTCACTGATCTTAACCTCCATTCTATATTCTTGAGACAGCCATTTCCTCACAACGTAATAATGCATCATATAGTCCAAAAGTCAATACTGTCTAGTAAGTATTAGAGACCAGTTCTTTTTTTTACTCACATTCAGTGCTTTCACATTTCTTGCAGCTCTACACCATTCACTGCTATAGTAAAAAAGAAATAACTCATGAAGGACTCTCATTCTTAATTAATGTCAAAAAGGGCTATTTAACCACTGCAATGTTCATAAACTATTAAACAATATTTAAAACAGTCACTCATACTATCCTTCTACAAATCTTCGGTACTTGTCTGTTGAGGCCTGTAGCTGGTTTGCTGATTGCCTATCAGACAGAACCTTTATCATTTCCTTTAATAAGTTACAGACTAACACTATCACCCCAAATGTGGGTGGTCCACAAGCATCTGTTTTAGGACCCTTGCTATTCTCTCTGTTTATCAATGTTAAATTACCACATCTAAATTGCTATTGCTTTAAGTGAATAACATTGTCATCACTAAGGCCTGTAGCTGGGCTAAACACATTAACTTCTCACCTGAAAATAATTTACACTTTTTGGGAACTAGCAAAATTATAAGCTTTCTCTAACAATTCAAAAATCCAGTGTTATGTTTCTAAATAAAAGTTGCCAGGCTTGTTTGCAAAGCACTAGTGATCAGTAAGTACTTATTTGTGTGATTAATAGTTTGTAAATAGCCAACTTTTTTAAAATAAGAAATATCTTTATTGAATTATCACTTATGACATAGTCAATCATATATTTATATAAATGAAAACAAACTGCATTAACATATTTTCAGTTACAAAGATTATACATCACATATATCTTCTACACAGTCACTGTCAATCAAACATTACATAACACATTCATATCTTGCCTTCACTTAAACCTTATTCCTTCTCCAAAACATTACTCCACATATATTGTCCCTACAATAATACTTTTTCTATGTAATTTGCTTCTACCCTTTTCTAAAGATCTTACTTTCACTTAATTTATCACTGTTATTATATTCACTTCTTTCAGTATGGTTGGTTTAGACTTTTAATTTCCATTTTCTAATAATTGCTTTTTTGGCTGTCACTAGAATTAATTAATTAATTAGTTTATTTATTTGTTTCCGTTTATTTCCATTTGTTTACTGCGAAAATCTGACTTGGCCTAAAAATAGCCCGTTTTCAGCAGAGACCTGGGGAGAAAAGCTCCATAGTATATAATATAGTCACAGAACAATAATCATATCAGAGTACATTGATTTCACAGTACAATAAAATATCAAAAATACATAATGTATACAAAGTAACATTCAAAGTAGGATACATGTTAAGGAAATGAATGCTAAGTAATACATAATAGAAATAAAAGACTAAGGAATATAAAATTAGTATAAATGGGATGTACAATAACAAAGTTTTGAGACAAAATTGGGAAAATAGACCCTAAGGAGAGAAACATAGCAGCAGGTAACTGAAAGAGGAAAACAAGGCGTGAAGTAGAAAGATAACGTTGCGTAAGGAATGGGGGAGGGGAGGATATAACTGAACGAAAAGGGAAATCTGTCTATTTGTGCAGCTAACCAGGATTAGTGCAGGAGCAAAGCCAGGTGTTATTAAGATATTCCCTCAGCAGCTGTTTAAACTTGGTAGTATTGCTAGTGTTGAGTATGCATTGAGGTATGTCATTCCAAACATCGGCTATTTTGTATGAGTACAAGGATTCCCCGTAGCTATTGTTTGACTTAGTGACCTTCAGAAGTAATTTATTTGAAGACCTCAGTGTTCTACTACTAGAGTAGCGTAGTATTAGATTTGTAATGGATGGACAGTTGTCTGGGTGATGCAGGGTAGAGTGGGTCAGAACTAGCTGATTAAAGGTTAAAAGGTTGGGTAGCTCCAACCAGTTGAGTTGGTGTAGTACCTTGCAGTGATGAGTTCTTACAGATTGGTTAGAAGCAAATCTGGTTATTTTATGATAGCAGGCTTCAAGTTTGTTTAAGTCATATTTTCTTAGGCTGGTGAAAATAGGTGAGGCATATAAGAGGGTAGATAGAAGGTGTGTTCTACAGATGGCATGTCAGGTGGAGTCAGTGAGAAAGGCCTTTATTCTATATAGGGAGCCTAATTTGAAATGGGCTTTCTTGATCACTAGTGCTAAGTGTTTACCAAATTTGAGATCCTTTTCACTGGTGACTCCTAGTAGCTTTGTATGATCTACTGGTTTGATAATGGTGTTGTTAGTTGAATAAATGGTGAAATCAGTAGGGTCAGTAGTTTTTCTGCTACTGGAGAAAAGTATTCATTTTGATTTAGATGGGTTAAGAATTAGTTGTGAGTTGTGAAGGTATTTTTTTTTATGTCCAGAAAGGATTGTTGGGTTTTATTGAAAAGAACTGGAAGGGATGGAGCAGACCAAATTAAGGTGGAGTCATCAACATATTGAAGCAATGTAGCATGTTGGGTTGCTGTGCAGAGTCTGGTTTCTGTACAGAGTCTATTTGTAAATAAGGTGAAGAGGAGTGTACCAGGAATAGACCCTTGGGGTACACCAACAGAAATTGGTAATGAAGGCAATAGTTCATGTTGAAATTTAACAGCTTGTTGACAGCAAATTAGGTAGCTAATGAACCAGGTAAGGGTTAAACGAGAGAGGTTTAGGGAGGCTGGCATATGGATAAGGTTTTGGTGGGAAACTGTATCAAATGCCTTACTATATCTAGGTATGATTCTGTATCACAGCTCAAAAATTAATTTCCTTAGTTACACCAAATTGCTCACCCAGTATTTCTGACAGACGTCTGCAGGGAATTTTTAAAGTCTAAAAACTCAGTACACTCTCAAAAAGTATGTTCCCAATTTTCTCTTTCTTCCCCACCACACCTCCAACATTTGCAATCTATCTGAGGAAAATTTCTTTGGCATCTGCTTGTGTTATAAATATACCTATGTAGACACTTCCAAACAAAAACCCTAAATCTTCTAGACTTTGCTGCATATTTTGTAGCGATATATATCCTCCCATTGTTTCCTTATGAATTGTTTATCCAATCTCTCTTTCAAAGCCTTTCTAACCTCCTTTGATTGATTCCTATAGCTATCATGCAATATTTTATATGCTCTACTAATTATCTCTTTTTTATAAAAACAGCTTCTGTTCTAGATTCTACTAAAACCTCTAGCAGTGCTGGTCTTTCACTTAGGATCCTCCTATTCCTTTCTCTTTGCCTATACTCTGATATTGATCCTTGATACGGAAGGCAATCTCTAGCCTGCAGTCCAAATGCATTCTTGGCATCTTCCATTTCTAATACTTTCCCTGTCTAATTATTTGCTCCTAATACTATGGTTCTTTTGCCATTTTTTCCAGTAAATTCCAGCCCCATCCTGCTTATTCTCTGTACCCATAATTGCAATCAAACTATTGACATAATCTCCTTTCTCCATTCTTGCATTGCCTTAGTTCTTAGAATACTTTCTTATGCCTTATAAATATAATATTATGCATGGTTATTGTTATTCTCCTTAAAGATATGCATCCAAAACTTCCAGTCTCCTTATTTCTTGAGCTTCCCCCCATGTCATCATCTTCCCTTCCCACTTTGAATTATATCTTTCTGCTTGTGCTATAGGGGCCTGAGCTGTATAGCTCTGAAATACCCCTTCCTATCAGTTAATCCCAAACCATCTTGTTCTATTGGAAGAATCAACTTATCCCACTTGACCTTTGCCAGCTTCCCCTCCCAGTTAAAATCCATCAGTCCTTTATTAATTGCTATCCACAACTTCTCCTCTGGTTGATAAAAATATGCCTGACCTGTAAATAAAACTAAAGAGACTAAAACATGTTCACTACTTCTTTCTTGCTATCCATTTCTATAAAATAGAGCTTCCAGTTTCTCAGTTTTGTATTATCTTTTGTTTTTGTCCCTACCCAAATATCCTTAGCTGCTGTAACAGAATCAATTTTAACCTGTACTCCTAAGTATTTCATTTTATCATATCCTCATAACTATGGGTATGCTGAATCAATTCATGCATGGGTACACAGTTTCTAACTATTGCTTTGTTTTATCTGCATTAATTTTGTATCCCAAAAAGACTTGAAACTGGATCAGAATGCTCCACAACAATGAAATGTCATTTTCAGGTTTTATTAAGTACAAAATAATACATACCTCTCAACTGTCTAGATTTTTGCAGAATGTTCAGAATTTTGCCTTCTATTTCTGGTCTGTTCCTCATAAAATTGTTGTTTTTCTGGCAAATAACTGAGGATTGAAGTCAGAAAATAATAGCAGACATTTGTGCTTCAGACTTTGTATCCTCCAGAAAAGTCATACTAATCAAAAACCTGCTATTCTACCAGCTTTCTAAGTTTATAAGAGCAATATTTAAAAAATGTCCCTATTTTTGCACCTCTGCCCCCCCTCCATTATTTAGGGCTTGTTTCAGATTTTTTTGTGCTTAGAGGTTGAGAAGTATTAAATAATACCATCTGTAAATAAAGCCAACTTTTCTTGATTACCATACCAACTGTATCCATCTTGCTACTCATGTTATAGAATTTCCCTCCCACTGGTTTTTCATTAAAGTCTTGGAGAATACGCTACTGATAGAAATGAGATCAAATAGATTATTAACCTGAGAGCGGATAAGCCTCCAGGTTTAAATGCGATTATTCCTTTGTGACCAATACTGAAAAATAGAAGACCTACTATTGGTTAAATAATGAGGTGTGTGTGATCCACATGCCTTGATTGGCTTAAGAATGATTTGTTCTTTTGATGGTTGTCCCATTGTTACTCTTCTAATTGGCTAACAATGAGTTTATTAACAAGGTCCCCAATTCTATTCATTATGATCTGATGAAAGAAAACTCTGAAAGCACTTATCCAGGAAAAGAAAGGGGATTTTATCTTGCTTATTTTGTTTTATCATTTGTCTACAGTTTCAACATTTTACATGTGTGCTGGTATTAAAGAATGTTACAGTTCGTGGTGGTGTTTTTGGTCCTTCTATGTTCATTTTTATTTTAGTTACTATTGGTGCATGATCTGAAATAGTTATTGGATGTGTATCAAAGCTTTCACTTAAGTGCACATATTCCAGTGAAATATAATTTCTGTCTAGCCAAGCCCAATTTTTGTACCTTGGGACATAATATGTAAATTCTCTCTGAGCACCCAGTACTGAATTCACATTTTCCATACCAAATATTTTCATAGATTTCTTCAAACATCTACCCTCTTTTTGTTATATTTTTCCTTCTAGACCCTCTAGATATATCCTCACTGTTGCAAATCAACTTCTAGTCCCCACCTATAGATAATATTCCCTGCTAAAAGCTGATTATTTTTCCCAGAAATTTCTTAAACTCCAAGGTAGCAGTTTTAGGTGGAATATAAATACAGGCTAGCACAATCCAGTATTATCCTCCTCCCCTGCCAGTAGCCCATTACTACTACAAATCTACCATTATCTTTTTATCCTCTTCTATCACTATTGGAGCTCCTCTAGCAATTAATATAAGTACTGCCCATTTGTTTTGTCCCAGATATCCCACTGAATACGCATTCTGAAATTGTTTCTTTGTCAGGCTCACATGCTAATTTTTTTTTACAGATGTGCATCCTGTAGCATAGCTATTTGTACTCGGCATTTCTTAATATAGTTCACTACTCTTTCTTTTGTGTATACATTTGTGAGACCATTCATTTTCAAAGGTAATTTGGCAAGTGTTGCCATTATTATAAGAAGTTATTATACCAGCCTGTTATGTATAACAGATTTTTTTTAAATGTCTAGTTTGAATAACCAACTTTTTAGTGCAAAAATGAATTGCTGGTATGCTGTGGATTTTCCCTCTGCCTGTGCTCATGCAACTTTAGCATTGGTATGTGTAAGCAGTGGGGTTGTGGGGGGTGCAGCTGTCCATATTGTAGGATAAAAGTGATCATGACCCCCTGCTTAAATACTTTTTTTTTTGTTACTCTTAAATACAGTTTACATTCAGGAGGTTTAAGTCATTTGTGATGTCTCTTTTGTGAAGAGATCATAAGTGACTTGTACACCTGGCTGGGAGTCCCAAAGAAATCCTGAAAGTCTTGATAACATCTGACCAATTTCCCTATCAGATCCAATAATAGTGAAACTAAAGAGCATCTGATAGAGATAAATACACGTGACTGCTTTTATAACCTTGAATCAAAATTAACCTAACTCTTTTAATATGAATACATTATCTCACTGGGAATTTTCTTCAACATATGCATGCATAGACTCATAAGTTGTTTCTACAAATTAATAGTTTAACCAATGTTATAAATTAAGTATGACATTTTATCACATTGTTAATATATGTAAATTACTTGTCAGTCTATATACATTTGTAACTATTATGACCTGTTATATTTACATCAAGTGAAAAAGTGTACTTTGACCTAATGCTCAACAGTAATTGTATTTTTAAATGTATGGCTGAATGACATTAAATACATTATAGCTACATTATTTCTATTAGTCACCTTTAGCTGCCATTGTAAACAACTGCCACATGTGCCTGAAAAGGGCCCTTGGAAAAGCATACCTACCTGAGCAACAAATGGTAAATAAAGAAATAAATAAGTTAATAATTGAGTCACTTGCTGGGCTGATGGAAATCTGCATCGCCATTCCTTTTTAAATTCAGGTTTTGGCAGATCTTCAGAAACAGTTGATAAATGTAAAACATCCCACATTGTATTTTTGTGTTTTTCCTCATAGGTTATAACACTTTCTTTATTCTGAAAAATCAGTTATTTAACATTGATTACTTCCAGAGAATCTCTTGATTTTGGTATACAGCACAAAACTTGCAAGCTTTTAGTCACGTGTTATGGGTATGAACATGCACAATTTTGTTTATTTATTTATTTGCATTTGTTTTCTGGGGTAGAGCACTGATCAGAAATAGCCAGTTGAAGGCCAAGCCTGGGCTGCATACATAGTAACAGAGAAGTATCCATTTATATAAAGTTAACTTATGCAAAACATGCCAACAATCAACACAAAGGTTAACACTTGAAACATACATCAACAAATAATTTAGAAAGAAACACAATCTATGTGAACATATTTACAAAGAGAGAGTAGATCAATTGGACAGTTAGAGGAGAAGGTTGTACAGGTTAGGGAGGATGGAGAGACAGTAGAAGAAATGGAGGTAGAATAGCCTTGATTAAGTTAAAGTAGATTGTACATAATCTGTAAAATCAGAAATACACCATTGTCAGAGCAGTAAGGTAATCAGCAAAATGTGTCCACAGCTAAGATTGTGTAAGTAACTATAAAGAAAGTGAGAGAATCTATAAACAGGCTCCTCTACTTCAGAAGGTGTTGAGTTATGTGTTATGTGTCAGGCCACTTAGATGGGCAGTTGCATTCTAACTGCTTCTTCTGGAAGTGGTTGAATTGAGATATAAAACTTGGGCACTCAGTAAGTTCACCTGGGTACCTGGGGAGCAACTGCCACATATTAGAGACCAGGAAAGAGAACTCTGAGTAGCAGACTGAAATCTGACAGAAGTAATATGTTGAGATGGGCTACCTCTCATTTGACTGCAGAAGTTATATGTTGGAGTTATCAGAAATAGTTTTGGAGAGAGTGGAGGAATCTTGTTGAAGTACTTTGAAAAGAGGGAAGCCAAGAAACAGATTGGCTCTGGCTTGAACCGGAAGTCATACTGCTTTAGATAGTGTTAGGCAGTGATGTTCATTCCTAGGGGAGTTTAATATGAAATAACCAATTTTATTAGAAAGGGTTTGAAGGATGGTTGAGTTTGTAGTAGAGGCGAAAGGAAACAGAGGGAGTCCATACTTAAATTGTGCCAGAATGATACTCTTCCCTCCCCCTTCCCTTTAGCTACTCTAGCAGGGGAAGGAAAGGACTGACAGTTTTTTGGCCCCAAAAAAGGAGGTAGTTTATCTTGGCTCACAGCTTTTCAATGTGTTCTTGGACGTTAAGGGATTAGTCTAGCCATATACCCAGATATCTAAAAGATGTGGTAGATTCTATGAGATTACTATCATAGTCTGTGATATAAATTGGTTGTGAGGATTTGGCTAATCGTTTTGTGCCAAATAGCAGGGATTAAATTTTTGTTTTTGGTGGTTGGAGCCAGTTATACAGTTGATACAGTCTTTTTGAATTTGTTTCAATCATGCAGAAGCAATGGACATTTGTGTTGCTCTAGGGTGGTTTTAATACAAAAAGGATTTGGGGCAAGAATAGCGTGTTGTGTTACTCTTGACTGAGTGTGGGCAGTGCCAGACAGAGCAGACCTTATCTTTACCCTGAGGAATCTGTTAAATAGTATGTCATTGAACCAATTAGTGGAGCTGGGTCTGATACCAATATCTTGAAGATGGAAAAGTGCAATTGAATGATAACCATATCAAAAGCATTATTTAAATCAATAGACACAGCACCAGTCAAATTCCCTTTATCCATATTGCATAAAATGTCATTTGTCAAAGTTCAAAGTGCTGTTAGGTGATTCTCCCAGATCAAAACCCATGGTATTTCAAGGAGAGTAAGTGATATGTTTTTAGATAAAAGGTAAATTGGTTTCAGGTGGGGTTTTTTCCCAGGATTTTGGCCAGTGTAGGTAAAATAGATATAGTTTGGGAATAGCTGCATGAGCTGGGCTTAAGTTTTTAGGCATGGGTCTGAGAAAACAGGATTTCCAAGTAACAGGCATAGTGTTGGTGGTAAGGCAGAGGATAAAATGTGCTTTAGTTGGGTAGTAATGTAATTACTGCAATGGAAAGAAACCAATGACAAATATTGTCAGGTCCAGTTGAGGAGTCAAGTAGAATTTGTTGACGTATTTATTTATTTATTTTATTTTATTTTCCATTTGTTTACTGGGTTAGTCCAACTGGATACAAGGTGACCGTTTTCAGTGGAGGCCTGGGGAGAAAAACTCCAAATACATAGTAAAAAATAAAAAAAAAAAACTATATAAACATAGCTATTTTGTACAAAGAGCATAGAACATATAAAAGGAATAAAAATCAGTTTCACAATTGATGCAGCATAGACTGGTTAGAAAACTGAGAAACAATTAAACAAGATATTATACAACAAATATAGAACTGCTTGAACATAAAATTCAAGAAGAAGTTTCCATAGACAAACAGGGTCATAAACTAGAAATCATAACTATAAAGGTGGCCTAAACACCTGGTTCACAGTACTATGCACTAAGTGAAACTACACAGTGCACCTGTGATCTAGGGATGTTGAAAGTAAGGAACAGGTGAAATTAGTCTGGTTCTGTACAGGAACATATCCAAGTTTTGAATAGATCTTTTAGTAGGGATTTTAAAGCATGTTTACTATTTAGATATCTAATGTCAGGGGGTAGAGAGTTCCAGGGCCTTAGCAACTGCATTGGAATAAAGAGATTGGCCTGAGATATGTAAGCAATAGTAGCAGTCAGTAGGGTGGTATTGGAAGATCTTAGTTGATGTGCCATATTATGGAAGGTGAGCAGATCAGATAGGGCAGGTATTTTATTTGGTTGGTATAGCAGTTGATGGGTCAGAAGAAGTTGATTGTATTTTAGTAGGCTAGAAACAATAAAAAATGCTTATGACTCTTTACAGAAAATCATTCCTCATTATATAAGTAACCTAAAAGCATTAAGTAAGGCTTACAGGCATGCTATTAGGTATTGTAAAGCTAATTATGAACTTAGATAAACCATCCTAGTTGTCTTAGAGAGAGGCAGTGATGAGAACAAAACTTAGCATTACTTGCAAATTTTGAGATTTTATTGTAGCAGGTAGATAGTTTTAAAGGTCAGATTTGTTTAGATTAGTTAGAACTGGGGAAGCATAACTGGGGAAGTATAGGTAATATTTGCTTGGTAGACACTTAAGAGATGTAGAAAAGAGGAGAAAGTTTGGGTTTCATTTGAGTATTGTCTGTGTGACTAAACAGAAGGAAGGGGAGGCTAGATATGAGCCCTAGATTGGTTGCTTCCTTTTGGGGGGATCTATCAGGTTTATTTTTAACCTCCTTCCAGAATTATTTAGGTGACTGAATGAGGGCTTGCTTAGTGGTGTTCTTTGTGCTGTACAAGGGCCACAGTTGGTTGGTGCTGGGTTTTCTTTCCAGGTTTTTCAGGTTTTGTCTTGCAGTTTCATTAGTGATGTAAGTTCTTTAGTGAGACAGAGTGTTTTGGAGTCCTTTAGTAGTCTGAAAATCCTGAAGAAGTGGGTATTTTGAAATAAACGGAGAAGTGCAGAAAATTTGTTGGCAACAGTATTAGCATCAGAAAGGGAAATAAATGAGAACCAGTCAATAGAGTAAATACGTGTGTGGAGTATGGGAAGTTTGTGTAAAGGATGAAGTCTGAAGGAAATTATTTTGGGGGGAGAATTTTATTGTAAGATTTTGTGAAGTGAACATCATAGGGCAGTAGTCACCGAGGGGGGAGGGTAAATAGAGATTGAAGAGATATTGGCATTAAGGCATGTGATTATGAAGTCTAGCTGTGTGTGGTGATTTGATCCAAGGTTAGGTCTGGTGGGGTTGTCCACTAATTAAAGGACTTTGTGGTCAGCAAGAAATTCAGTTTGGTCATGTTTTATTGGCCTAAGAGGTCAAGATTGAGATTACCTAGGATCATAATGAGTTTCTTAATTTTTTTGTGAGAAAGTATGGTCAGCAGTACTTTTCAAATTTAGTGAGAGATGATGGGGTGGAGGGTAGGCTATGGCAAGGTATAGTTGCTTCAAAGATTTAGTTGGAAGTTTTTAAAGGAGCAATTTGGGAACAGAGTCAACGGAGGAATTGTTTTAGACAACAACTGAGAAGGTAAGTGCTGATTTGTGCAAAAGCATTAGACCACCAACAACCCCCTTTTCTGCTTGAGCATCAAAGTTATAGTTATAGATGGAGAAAAGTGGTTTATGCGGTGGTGATAGTTTTTGAGCCAGGAATCGGTTATAACTAGCAAGTCATGGAAGTGGGAATTTAGGAAGGCACTAATGTTGCCCAGGTTATTCCTGATGCTTTTAGGATTGAGTATGGTGCGTATGGGAAAGTTTCACCTAGGAAGATATGTGGCAGTAGATTTATGAATTTTAGGCAGAGAAGATGTCATTATAGCGGGGGCCAGGAGGGTACATAGCAGGAAGTGCTGACTCACCAATTGATGCAGTAGTACAATGGTTACCGAGAGAAGTAGCAACAAGGGAGTATGCTTGAGTGAACAGTGTTTAGTAGTTGGAGGGATGGAAAAGTTAGCTGTGCTACAGAAAATGATTTAGCAGGAATTTAATTTGAACTGAAATGTATAGGATGTTATTGGAATACCATGTGAGGTACTTGAGGCTCAGTACAACAGCATACATTTGGAGATGCAAGGAAGGCAGGATTTTATAAATTCCAACTTTCTAATACAAATTGTCCTTACCACCATCAAGGATATAAACCACCTTGATCTTGTCACTACTACTACTGGTCCCCCTCCTGTAATACTCTGCATGCTAATAATACCCTGATTAAATCAGATCATCTAGCCATAATCTTCACACTTAATG
The DNA here is from genome assembly GCF_019279795.1 of Protopterus annectens. Taxonomy (NCBI): domain Eukaryota; kingdom Metazoa; phylum Chordata; order Ceratodontiformes; family Protopteridae; genus Protopterus; species Protopterus annectens. The sequence continues at coordinate 1,898,695,771 of NC_056737.1, forward strand.
GCAACCCCCCCCTGAAAAACTCCCTACACTATTTTGTGACTGTTCTAAAAGTCGGTGTACTATTGTATCTTACAGATATTCTGATCAAACCAATGGTTGGAAGACACAATGCCTCAAACAAATTTACTTCGCTACAACAAGGAATAGAAGCACTAGGAGCCACGAGTAACAGGAATAGACTTTTTTGTATCCGACAACCACTAAAAGCACTAAACTCCACAAATTTGTTTATGGATTTTAGTGCTTTTAGTGGTTGTCAGATACAATAAAGTCTATTCCTGTTCCTCGTGGCTCCTAGTGCTTCTATTCCTTGTTACAGATATTCTGGACAGACACAAATGGCTCATCATGCCACACAAGTTGTTTTATGATGCTACTCCTGCTTATGCACATGCCACATAGTTTTACCCCCATTAATAAATGGATTAAAGAGGCTGTTCCCATTTGCCAAAAAATTGCGATAAATTCAAAAGTAAGCCTGCATGGTAGACACCCCACATAAATCAGTTCTAAAGAAACAATAAAAAATGCTTATGACTCTTTACAGAAAATCCTTCCTCATTATATAAGTAATCTAAAAGCATTAAGCAAGGCTTACAGGCATGCTATTAGGTATTCTAAAGCTAATTATGAACTTAGAGTATCCATCAGTGCAAAGCAAAAATAGGAGATCTTCTTTGGCTATATTAGGAAAGTCATAAGTATTATCCAGTCCTGCACTTGAATGTATTCCCACTGGCATATCTCAACCTGACCTGAAATCTATAGCTATTATCCTGGATAACACATTTAGCTCCAGATTCATACATCTCACACATCCCATTACTCTATCAAATTTTCCCCTTACTAGTATGAATGTAATCATCCTAGATTATGTGACATCAGCAGTCCCCAAAATTAAAACACTCATTTTGTGGGCTCTATGAATATTCTAGGATGTCTGCTTAATATTCTAGGATGTCTGCTTCCAAGGATCAGGCACCCTTTCTAAATCTCTTTACTTATGTTTGTCCATAGGCTATGCACCAGAGGCATGTAGAACTGTCACAGTTTTAATTCAGGGTGACTGACTCATCATTGCTATAGACCTATTAGACTTACCAGCATTGTTGATAAAGCCATATGGCATATTATTACTAAACTAAGTGATGACGAAGGTGACCTCCATACTCTTGATCTTCATCAGCTTGGCTTTGTTAAAAGAAGTTCATGTCTATTGAACCTAATTGAATTATTTAACAAGATTACAGAAGCCTTAGAAAAGGGCCATACTTATTTTTACCTCCCACATGTATTTATGTATTATTCACTTATTTATATACATACACTTGTTAAATGGGCAGATGTGCTGGTCTGAATACTCTTTTTCCAGCTCAACCTGTACCAATAGACAAAAGGAAAAACAGCATATTACAATATGTTGAGGCATAAGAATTAGTACAGAAGACAACTGTGTCAGAGTATGTTAAAGCATGCAGGGATAGGAGGAGGAGAAACAGCAGAATAGTGTTAGGAAATAATATTTACCAGGTATTTAGTTGCCGTATTGTGCATATACTAGGAGTATAGCAGTATATCGGTCAAGTATGAAACACAATTAGTGCATGTTATTTGCATTATATTGAGCTACCAAGTCGTATTGGTAAGAGAGGCTCTGTAATATGCAGTCATACCCTAGTGATATCATAAAACAATTTATACAGTGTTAACACTGTAATACCATATAAGGAGAGGGACAGTTAACAAGATGTTTAGGTACCAAAGTTGGAAAATGCAGGAGGATGAGGAGTTAACTTATCTGTGGTTGTCATATCAATGATGCTGAAATGATTTTTGATATGACATTTAATTAATTTCTAATTCCCATAGACATGTGATATCCCTAGTATACTGAGGAATATTGTTCCAGTACTTTGGGCCTATTTAGAAATAATGTGATTTTTTTGGAAGTGAAGAGAGGGCTAATGATGATATCAAAGTCAGAGTTTCTAATGGAGTAGGATGTGGTTCTATGTTGGAGAGATTAATTGGTAGATATAACTGATCAATCAACAGTTTTCTGGTCAACAGATAAAGTATAAAAAAGGTTCTTCTATCAGACAGGAGCCACTTGCATTTTCCAGGGTGACAAGTGATGTTCTTGAGAGGGTGAATGAGTCATAATATTTTGTTTTCTGTTGTTTGCAGAAGCTGTGTGTACTGACGGAAGTGTAAGGTTATTGGTGGGATGGAGTATTTCAATCTGGACAGTGAAAATATTGATCTCTACAGATTGACTAGACTTTATAGTGAGCAAGTGAGAAGTTTGTAGACTACTCTGAGCTAAATGTGTACCTCCTTTAACTGGGAGTCTAGATGTGATATATAAGAAAGAGTTTTTATCCAGAGAATGCCCAGGTATTTTTGTTGTGTAATGATGGGTAGGATATGGTGGAGAGGGTTGCATATGTGAAAGAGTTAAGTAGTGGTGAACATCCCTTTAGCCCCCAATAATATACCCATGCATTTATCTGTGTTTAAGTTTAGTTTATTGGGCACATACAGTTCCAAAGTAACCTGAAGCCATTTTGTAATGAGTTGGTGATTTCATGTTAAGATGTTGAAGCTCTCATGATGACTATGTCATCGACATACAGGATGATATTTAAGTTTGGAATGTCCCATGGGACATCATTAATGAATAATGAAAGCTGTATTTTAACAAACTTTTGGGGGTACCTCCAGTAGGTAAATTGTTGATGGCAGCAGTATTAGTATCTATTGAAAAACTTATGTCTTGTAGTTGGCTTTAGACTCGGGTATGCACTTCATCTAAAAAGTGAAACTTCTTGAGCTTTTGCAAACGTATGTTGTGGTCACCGCATTCTTTTAATGTCTATCAACATAGTAGCTGTAAGCTCTAGATCATCAAAACTGCTAAAGGTAGTATTGATTATTACAAATATAGTTGTCAGGGTACAGTACTTAGGTGTGAAGCCATGTTGTTTATCAGAGAGAAATGTAATCCTAGATTTGTTTCTAAGTGTATTACTCTAACTGCTTAACTAATGGGTCCACGTTGACTATTGGGTTGTAGTCATTTGTTGCTGGGGAGGGGGGTGGTTGTGGTGTTTGGTCAAGCTATAATAAAGGCTCTTTTGAAAAGTCTGACTGGTCCTGTTAGAAGGGTTCTTCTTAATTTAAGTAGATTAGTGCATATAGTGTAATAGAATTTCGCTAAATTCTTCTTTAATCTATTCTTAGTGATAACACTGAAGTGACTGTAGGGGTAGTTAAGGTAGCTGTGTAATGGCTCCATTGGGGTGGCATACTATCCTGACTGAATGGCAGTTGGGTGTCTTGTGACTGGTAGCATGTATTGTGGTTTCCATCCTGGAGCATTTGAGTTGTTATGTTTTGAGCACTCCTCTTGGAGTTAAATATGCTGGAGCTGGATAGATTTTAATCATGCTTTAGAATTGTTTTGTTTTGTGTTTGGGATTACTGCAGTCTTCTGAAGTATGTATGTATGATAATTTGTGTGGGTTTTCTTAGGGATAAGACATTATGATGCTTGATTGTATTGTTAAGGATCTTTTTTTCCCATTTTTTTACAGTCCACGTACCTAGTTTTCATAAACTTGGAAATGTTAGGGGATAGACAGGGCACCATGCTTGGTTTGAGACTTCTTGTGGTTACTGGGCAGAGAACATCATGAGTAGGAGTCAATGTACTAATGAATGTATCTATTGTGAGAAGTACAGGCAATAGATTGTCTTAATTTCTAACTAAAATAAGGCCTCTGCCATTTGGATTTGATAATGGTCTTCTGCCACAAATGACAGTACAGTTTTGTGAGACGGTTGGGGTAAATAGGAAATGTCCTTTAACCATGACTCAGTGATGCCAAGGTGTGAGGGGACATACTACTGTAGCCATAATTATTTGTTTTGTTGATTTATTTATTTATTTATTTATCTATTACCATTTCTTTTCCTGAATAGCCCAACTGTGTGCAAGACCCTTTTTCAGCAGAGGCCCAGGGAGAAAAGTTACACACAAAATGCATGCAATTAAGTTTCTAAAAGGATACAGTAAAATAGAGGAGTATAAACCTAATAAAAACATTGCTAATAATTATCAGTTAATGGCCAGAGGACATAAAATACATGTTACAGAGATGAACAAGTATTCTTAACTATTAAACCAAAAGATTAAATAAATAATATATATAGACATTAACAACAACAACTAAGTAGAGATATTACTGTACAGAAACACCTTATTTGCATTGTACAAGTTACAGACATCGCTGGAGGTCTGAAATACTTAACAAGATAGAAAAAAGGAAGATTTGTGTCAGCAATCAGCAGCAAATAAGTAGAGCTGATACTGTACAGGGTATGGTATTTACATTGGCTAATAGCTTTAGTCTTCTATACAGCATTCATAGATGAAAGTCTGTGCTGCTGTAAGTGGGATAAGACAGCTGTCAGAAGTAGTTTGTAATGCACAGAGGAATGATGGGAAGTAGTTGCAGAACTATTGGGTTTTAAGGTGGAAGAGTAGATTGTTTACAGTTGAATGACAGTAAAAAGATGCAGGGATATTGAGTTGAAATATGGATGTGCACAGTGAAAACTGTGGATGAGGTCTGTTAGAGATTTAAAAGGGAGCCAGAGTAAAAATGTATAAGAGGAGTATCTAGGTAGAGTTTGCAGGCAGAGAGAAGTTAGAAGAGGGTGAATAAAGGACTTGCATGAGAATTGTTTCATGCTGGTGAATATTTATAGCGTTTGGAGGATGAGGTTTAGTGGATATTAAAGAGATGACGTATACCCTGGTTAATGGCATATTTCAATCAGAAGCCATTTGTCAGTAACACTGCGACCATTCATAGTTGCAACATGGAGCTGTGTAAGTCCAGGGTTAGTCAGATGTCACCTGATATCATAAGTAACTGTAAAGAGATAGCATAAGCTAGTCATTTTCATCTAATCATTGGTGAGGTAGGAAGATGAGTGCACTGGCGTTGAATAACATTTTGAAGGAATTGCTTTTCACAGTAGTGTGAGTATGCAGTAAAATGTGCCCAGCAAAATGGTATTAAGTGTACAGGAGAACATATAAATGCTTTGGAAATGTTGGAATGGTAAGCATGAAACTTTATAGTGATGTACAAATGTTTCAGTTTTTGGCTAGACAGACAAGTAGCTGAGTTCCAGGTTACTAGTATGATTGATTATGAACTAAATGAAGTACCTTTATGTCTTTCTTCAAGAGAAGTGCTTGTTTATATTTTCTTTAGTGTGGTGAATGTTACGAAGTAAGAGTGTGTTAAGGATGTCTTTTACTAAATCTGAGAGATCAGGGGACTGATGGGGAACTGGGGGGTGGAAGGGAAGCAATGCATGTAATACTCCCCTACTGAGCAGGAGTCAGTTGGCCTGTGCATGGTAAGAGCTGAGACACAGGTATGTATGTGCATGGTAAGAGCTGAGACACAGGTATGTATGTGCATGATAAGAGCTTAGACACAGGTATGTATGTGCATGGTACAAGCTGAGAGACAGGTAAGTATGTGCATAGTAAGAGTTAAGACACAGGTAAGTATGTGCATAGTAAGAGCTGAGAGACAGGTAAGCATGAGCATGGTAAGAGCTAAGACACAGGTAAGTATGTGCATGGTAAGAGCTGAGACACAGGTAAGTATGTGCATGGTAAGAGCTGAGACACAGGTAAGTATGTGCATGGTAAGAGCTGAGACACAGGTAAGTATGTGCATGGTAAGAGCTAAGACACAGGTAAGTATGTGCATGGTAAGAGCTGAGACACAGGTAAGTATGTGCATGGTAAGAGCTGAGACACAGGTAAGTATGTGCATGGTAAGAGCTGAGACACAAGTATGTATGTGCATGGTAAGAGCTAAGACACAGGTAAGTATGTGTATGGTAAGAGCTGAGACACAGGTATGTATGTGCATGGTAAGAGCTGAGACACAGGTAAGTATGTGCATGGTAAGAGCTGAGACACAGGTAAGTATGTGCATGGTAAGAGCTGAGACACAGGTAAGTATGTGCATGGTAAGAGCTGAGACACAGGTAAGTATGTGCATGGTAAGAGCTGAGACACAGGTATGTATGTGCATGGTAAGAGCTAAGACACAGGTAAGTATGTGCATGGTAAGAGCTGAGACACAGGTATGTATGTGCATGGTAAGAGCTAAGACACAGGTAAGTATGTGCATGGTAAGAGCTGAGACACAGGTATGTATGTGCATGGTAAGAGCTGAGACACAGGTAAGTATGTGCATGGTAAGAGCTGAGACACAGGTAAGTATGTGCATGGTAAGAGCTGAGACACAGGTATGTATGTGCATGGTAAGAGCTGAGACACAGGTAAGTATGTGCATGGTAAGAGCTGAGACACAGGTAAGTATGTGCATGGTAAGAGCTGAGACACAAGTATGTATGTGCATGGTAAGAGCTGAGACACAGGTAAGTATGTGTATGGTAAGAGCTGAGACACAGGTATGTATGTGCATGGTAAGAGCTGAGACACAGGTAAGTATGTGCATGGTAAGAGCTGAGACACAGGTAAGTATGTGCATGGTAAGAGCTGAGACACAGGTATGTATGTGCATGGTAAGAGCTGAGACACAGGTAAGTATGTGCATGGTAAGAGCTGAGACACAGGTAAGTATGTGCATGGTAAGAGCTGAGACACAGGTATGTATGTGCATGGTAAGAGCTGAGACACAGGTATGTATGTGCATGGTAAGAGCTGAGACACAGGTAAGTATGTGCATGGTAAGAGCTGAGACACAAGTATGTATGTGCATGGTAAGAGCTAAGACACAGGTAAGTATGTGCATGGTAAGAGCTGAGACACAGGTATGTATGTGCATGGTAAGAGCTAAGACACAGGTAAGTATGTGCATGGTAAGAGCTGAGACACAGGTAAGTATGTGCATGGTAAGAGCTGAGACACAGGTAAGTATGTGCATGGTAAGAGCTGAGACACAGGTATGTATGTGCATGGTAAGAGCTGAGACACAGGTCAGTATGTGCATGGTAAGAGCTGAGACACAGGTATGTATGTGCATGGTAAGAGCTGAGACACAGGTAAGTATGTGCATGGTAAGAGCTGAGACACAGGTAAGTATGTGCATGGTAAGAGCTGAGACACAGGTATGTATGTGCATGGTAAGAGCTGAGACACAGGTATGTATGTGCATGGTAAGAGCTGAGACACAGGTAAGTAGAAATACTACAAAATATGGTAAAACAACAAAGTAAAGGCAGCTTTGTCACATTTGATCACTTTTTAAGGTTTAAAGATTACTTTCCTTGCAGCTTATTCTTTATGCAAGCAACTTGATTAATGTGTTTCTTTCCTACTTGGGGGAGGGGGGACTGCCTTGCACAAGGAGATAAGGAGGACGCCAAACAATTTCTATTTCTATTTTTCTCTGCAGTTTGGACTTCAAAAACACAGACTAATTATTATGTTTTTTTTTCTGTTGGGGGAGACTGTTTTACACAAGCAGATGAGGAGAATGGGTCAGATTTTCCTAGGTAGCTACTTTACTAGCTGAAGTGAACTTTCATGACCTTTCATACCATTTCCCATCGGTATCAGAGACAAATTCACCAGTCTCAAAGTTAACCCTGCCCACTAGATGACAAATTGACTTAATCTCAGAACTCTTATTACTAATGTAGGGAATATTTTATATAACCAGAGAGATGACACTAGTGATTGTCTACGGGCCTTAGTCCTGGGTCCCACCTTTCTTGGCAATTACTTCTCAGAAGTTAAATCAAACATAGAAGGTTTCTGGACAGCGAAATATCCAGATGACTGGAAATTAGATAGCATCACTCAGAATACAATATAACTGACCTGATGTTTGCGGTGAGACAAATAGCGCAGTAGAAACTGCAGATGAGGAGATAGTCTAGTTTGTCATTCCTAGAAAGCATATGAGATCTGATATGGGCAGTCTTGTGAAGGGTCAAAATACCAGAGACTTTAGTAGAATTACAATCTCTGAGATAACAAGTAATGCTTGACCTGGAGGATGACACCAAGAAAAGTCTGGACATATTTCCTGCACAAGGAAAATCAGAAAAGAGAAGAAGCTGTTGAGAATTTCAGAAAGTCTTGTCAATAAACCTATGTCGGAAGAATTTGCAGATGGAGTGAATTTTCATACCAGAAGTTAAATACGTTTGAAAAATTGGTGTGAGCGTCATTTACTATTTTTGTGGCCTTTTCCATCAAACTTTGAGTGGGATACAACTAAAAATATTGACCTCTGTGTTGTGGTAATGTTTGGTGGTTTCTTGTGCAAAGGTTTCTTATCAGTGGTTCTGAAATTATCGTGTTTGGTGCATGATTTCAGGTTTCAGATGGGGAAAGTTGGCTGAATGCTAGTGGGACTGCTTATGCCATTTTTCTGGGGAGTTTTCTCTAAACTAAATATTTGAACTGGCAAGAATTAGATCTCCAGATCTACTGGTGAGTAATACATTGAGTGGATTGACTGAAGAATGTTGTTTGTTTATCTGCTCTGCATTTCGGTTACGTTTTTTGGTTGGCCAGAACAATGACTTTTTGGTCCATTGGGTTTTGGTCTTGGTGTCTATGAGGGGAACTTTATGTAAAAGCAGTTGTTTGGCATGAATTCAGTTACTTATGTTATTTTTTGGGAGCTCTCTCCAAACTAAACATTCTACCTGGTAAATATTGAACGGATTGACTGAAGAGTGCTGTTTCTGGTGGGTCAGAACTAGGACATTTTGATATATCGATTTTGGAACTGGCCTTATGAGGAGAACTTTATATAAAAGTAGCTGTTTCATCATTCAACACTTGGTGTATTTCATTCCCAAAGTGAATTGAATTATTTTGGAACTTGCTTAAGGTCATAGTGGTTGGTTTTTTGGTCTACCACTCGAGACATTTACAGGCTGACCTGGCTAAATTTGGCTATTTCTATAGTTTCTAAATGTTTTTGCACAAAACACTGTTATTTGGTTGGTTGACTTTCTGAATGGACATTCATTTACAGTAGATTGCATATAATTTTCACTATATTTATGCAGCAGGCAATGTATGAATGCTTAACCCGGATGTTCACAAAGGTTCTTTCACCATATTATAAATATGTTTATTAATAATTTTTGCATTATGGTTAACCAATTGTTTGGTGCTAAAATCTTTTTATATGGTGGTGGTTACTCTATGTGAAAGTTTTTCATATAAAATATTTTTTTCTTTTGATATTTGGGAATTTCACATAGTTGTTCATCAATTATTTCATCAGGTTACATTTTCTTTTGGAATTTGGTGATTCAGAACAGTTGTGCTGGTTGACTATCAGCCTTGTATTAGTGTTCATTATTCATCTGCAATATACATGTTTTTATACAATATATGCCAGAGACGAACAGTAAGTGAGACTGATCCATGTCATTGTCCCATTTTTTTCTATACAGTTTCTATATATTTTTTTTATTATGTTATCGGGCATAGTATATAGTGCATATAATTTATACATTTTATTATTTGATTGGCAACTGGCACATTTGGGTTGAGGTTATTTTTCAGATACATTTTCTGATATCACATGAATCTTATTTTTCAGATATATTTTTGATATTATATTAATCTTTCTTGTTAGGTTATTTAATCAAAATCAGTCTCTGTTGGGTATTTGTTATAATTGTGATTTATAATTTTATTATTTCACTATCTCTGTTACCTCCTCTTATCTTGAGGACACCACTTACCTGATCAATACTTCCTGGCCATACAGCTGCTCCCTAACACATAAAAGATAACTCTGGCACTGGCCATACTCTTCAACACTTTACAGAAGCTGTATACCTAGCATTACCGTAAGCTTATAATAGCATCTAAGTCCCTAACATCACTTCAGCTTGTAGATATAGACAACTCGCATTATCAATTCTTACACTCTCAAATACCTGTCCTTTCAAATCTTTTACCCCCATCAACAACAAACTCCACCACTCCTCTTATAGTTTACCTTTAATACAACACCAATCTCATACAGTTTTAGATATTACCCTTGCATAGGACCCTTTCTTTCTGAAGCTAAATAACATGAGTTACACATATCTAACCCAGCTACTAAAAACATTCTACCCATTAATAATCCTCACCCTACTCCTGCTTTCCATCCTGCCCTCCTACCACACTCAACTTCATAACCACACCACATCCCCATGGCAAACAGAATCCATAGCCAATCCCATCAAACTAAAAAAACTTCCCTATATCGCCATGCTACCTTATCGCCTCTCAAGCCTTCTCTTACTCATACAATAAACCGACAATCAAAACTAATCCCCACTCTTTTCAAAGACAAACAAAAATAATTCACAAATTAATCAAACTCTATCTACACCTACTCTATAAACTCACTTGTAGTGGAGACATAAACCACAGTCCAGGACCCAAAACATCAGTCAACCCAAACTCAAATCAGCTACATCCCCTATACCACAAACCTACCTCAGCTCTCTTCTTCTTAAACATTAATGCAAGAAGTATAGTTAACAAAATTGAGGACCTTCATGTACTACTAGCTCTATACAAACCAGATATCGCTGGGTTAACTGAAACATGGCTCAAACCACAACACCATAATAATGAGATTGCTGTCCCTGGTTACAATATTATCCGAAGAGACAGATCAGAGAAAAAGGGCGGAGGTGTTGCAATATTATTCCAAAATCATCTCACCATAAAACAACTAGATTATAATACTCAAGAAGTCAAAGATGTAGAACTAATCCTTGCCAAATTAAAAATAAATTCCAACAAACACATAATCATTGCAGGTGGCTATATCCCACCAGGCAATAACATCACTGTAATGGAAAGCCTGCTTAACTGAATCTCCAGCTCCCTACCACATGAAACCATACTATTAAGGGACTTCAATATTGACTGGCTTAACTGCTCCAGTCATAATTCCTCTATCTTTATTAACCTCCACAGGTTTACCTAAACTATAACCACCCCCACTAAAATAGACAAAACATCCAAAGGCCAATCCATCTTAGATTGGATCCTGGTATCTGACCCCACTCTTGCACAACAATCTGGCTGTCTTTCAGATACCCTAAGTGACCATCATCCAACCTACCTAATTAGGAACAGATCCCAAACCATCAGCCAACCTATCCTCAGAGTAGTTCATAACAAGAAGACCTTTATAGTGACTGACTTCATTAATGCACTAAAAAGCTGCAACTGGACTCCCCTAAAACAACTATCTCTAGACAAAGCTGTTGAATACTTTAACACAACCTTCTTAAAAATCTTAAATCATCAGGTACCCCCCAGAACCATTAGAATAAAAACTAACTATGCCCGATGGCTAAGAAAGGATACTAAAACTATAATGACAGAAAGAGACAAGGCCTGAATTCAATATCAGAAAAACAAAACCACTACTTTGAGACAAAACTATCTAGAGCTCCGTAACAAAGCTAAAAAACAAATCAAACTAGACAAATCTAACTACTATAAAAATATGCAAGAAAAATATGCTCACAACCCCCAAAAAGTCTGGGCCACAATAAAAGGTATATGACACCCAGGAAAGTCCACTACTCCAACCCCTGAGCTACCAAATAACCATGAAAACATTCCTACTCAAGTTAACAAATTCTTTATCAAAACAGTCCAGATCCTTGCCAGTGCCCAAAATAGCATTACCAACACCTCACCAATAACTATCCCAACCCACTCCAATATACAAAACAATACCCTCAGTTTTCACCTTCACTCCATGTCCACCAAGGCAATTTCTAAATTCCTTAGAAAACTTAAACCAACCACTCTAACAGCTGATATGCTACCAGCAGACTTCCTTCAGATATCAGCTGAAGCTATAGCCTATGCTGTCTCTATTCTCATAAATAGATCTCTATTAGAATTCAAAGTTCCCACCTCATGGAAAACATCACATATTATTTCACTGCACAAAGGAGGTAACTGCTTAGAGCTCACCAACTATCGCCCAATAGCAAGCATATCACCTCTATCCAAAATATTAGAAAGAGTTGTTCATACTGAACTAATGCATTACCTCCAGAATAACAACCTAGTCTCCATATCCCAGCATGGCTTTAGACCTTACCATAGCACCACCACAGCATTACTATAATTCACCAATATAGTTAACCATCATAGAAACAAGGGTCTATTTGTTTCTTCCATATTCTTAGACTTATAAAAAACCTTTGACATGGTAAATCACAGTATGCTTCTTGAAACTTTAGCTATCCTAAATATAAGTACCCCCTCTATATCATGGTTCAATAGCTACTTATCTGGCCTTCAGCAAGCAGTCCTATGGCAGGGACAACTGTCCCCCTGTTACCAGTTACCATAGGAGTCCCTCAAGGAACCATTCTTGGCCCTTTTCTGTTCTCTTTATTTACTAATAAGATGTATTCATCCTCACCCACTGCCTCAATAGTACAATACGCAGATGACACCCCCTTTTATGTGCTGCCCCTACCCTAAGTGAACTACAAACCCTAAGCCAAAATAACTTCACCCTAGCCAAAACTTGTTTCACTAACATCAAACTTCTTCTTAATCCCAAAGAAAACAAACTAATTATTTTCAGCCCAGGCAGATCTCCTCCCCTAAATAGTTATTTCACCATCTACTCTAAAGAAAACATTCAAATTAGTCCAACCACTACACTAAACTGCTAGGTGTAGAAATAGACAATAACCTGAGGTTCGACATCACATAGCACAAAGCATCAAGAAAGTTAATAAAAACTTGGACTCCTCTACAGGAACAAACAGTTTATGACTAAACACACCAAAGCAACCATTGCAAGGACTCATCTTCTATCCACCCTCCTCTATGCCTCTCCCATCTTGACTAATCTCTGCCAAACTGATCTAAATAAAATGGAATCTCACTACAACAAGATTTTCAAGTTTGCTACTGAAGCCTCATATAGGCCCCACCACTGTCTATCCCTTAAGCAGCTCAACTGGCTTGAGTTGCCTCATATACGTCTAATCAATCAACTCTCTATACCACACAAACTGTACTACCTTCCTGAGAAAACCCCAGCACGTAAGCATCTAATTCAGCCCCACATTCCATCTAGAGCATTAAGATCTAGTAACCAGAACCTCATAACTGTCATCCAACATAAAAATGATGCCAGTAAATCCCTCTTTGTCAGCACCATTGCTAAAATCTGGAACACACTACCAAGCCAAATAACTTCTACCACCTCCTTTATTCATTTCAAAAAAATCCTGAAAACCCACTATTTAAGTGACTGGCTATGTTCATGCCACTCACCAGGCTAACCTAAACTAAGAGAATGTTTCTGTGTACAGCTAAGTATAAACAGTTCCCCTGAAAGCTTATGAACCCGTTAATATTTACTTGACAAAACTTATAACTGTAAAAATAATACAAATGCTGTTTTAAGTTTATTATGTACCGCAATGATTGTCTACTGTAAGAATTGTTAATCTCTAACATATTGTGTATGATTGCTATAAGTATGCTCGATTTTTCTCTTCTCTCATGTACTGTATTGTGTTGTGGAGCTTTTCTCCCCAGGCCTCCGCTTAAAATGGACCTGTGTCCAGTCAGACTTTCCCAGTAAACAAATGTAAAATAAATAAAAAAATCAATAATAAAATCATCAGTTCCTCCCATGATACCCATATTTATTAGCAAGCCCTGTATCAGGCCAAAGCCTGGTATGCTAGCCACGGACAAACCTTAAATCATAGAATCATAGAAAATACAAGGCAACAGAGCCATGTAGCCATTTACACTTTGTCCAGTACCTATTCTAAAACCTTACCTCATATTTCAAGGCATGATGGGCCAGTCATGCTGGAGGTGTGAATGCCCATCAAATTCTCTAACTCTTTTTTTTTTTTAAAGGAAAATAGTGCATCACATTACTTCACTGGAAGTGGAAGCTTATTATAGAGAAAGGTTAGTCACTGTGTGAATGAATCTGTCTCTCCACTGTGATTTTTTTTCATTTGCTGAAGCAGTTTCAGATCTCTGGTACAAGTGTTCACTGGACTGTTTGAATTGTGGAGATATAAGAGGCCTTGAACTGCTGGATCCCAAATGGCCAAAAAGTAAGATACAGAGCACCCTTAAGGGCTATATAGAACACTCAATACAGGCACAGGACCTCCAGCCCCTCTTGGTGTCCCAGATTGTTAAGCCTATGATTGTTTTTTTAAACTGCCTGATATCTTTAGTAAGATGAATCCCAGTAGGGGCATTGTATTCTATAATGGATCTATTCACTACATATATAGAAGGATAAGGAGTTCTTTGGATGTAGAGAAGATACCCTTTGTGACCAGCTGCACCAGATACAACAATCTCCCAACCATTGTCAGAGCTGGATCCAGCAACAGGAAATCTAGGCAACTTCTTAGGGTCCATTGGCTGGGGGGGGGGGGGCAGCAACATCATTAACAGTACAAGTTTAGGTTTTCCTATTTCTTTCTGTCTTACTATCTCTCTTTCAGTGTTGCATCTGCAGGTACGAGTGGTGTGTGAGTGTGTGTGTGTGTGTGTGTGTGTGTGTGTGTGTGTGTGTGTGTGTGTGTGTGTGTGTGTGTGTGTGTGTGTGTGTGTGTGTGTGTGTGTGTGTGTGTGTGTGTGTGTGTGTGTGTAAAATTCCATGATTAGTTAATAAACTTTGCCAGGCTCAAGAACATTAATGCTCTACTTCAGTTACCAGACCCTTTCATTACAGTTAGTCATTAATATTGGTTGAAATGTTTTGAAATGGGTACTTTTGTCATTTCTTGGTTCAGACATTTTGCTTCACCTCTTAATGAAAAAAAAAGTTAAAACAACCAGATTAAAATGCACTCTAATAAATGTTGATGTATTTAACAAGAAGTACATTAAATAATGAAGATCAATTAAATAACACATGCATTGATGCATGATCCTAAAAATGAATGTGGGGGGCCCATGGCTTAAAAACAGCTAAGAGATCAAAGTACTCTTTATCCACCACTGGCTGGCTGCATTTTCAATGAATGTGAATTTCAATGCATTTCAATGAATCTGAGTTTTGATGCATTCAATACATGTGAGCTTCAGTGCACTTTCAATTAATATGAGCTTCAAGGGAAGAGAAGTTTACTGTTGCTCATGTTAAGTCTGTTTTCAATATACAACTGTTTTGATTAGCAAATGGACATTAGCGTCTGTGCAATAATATTTGTAAGAACTGTTATTAGTGCAACATGTAGCATATTCCTTTGGTGCATAAGGCTGTGATCTCTACTCCTGCATCATGTAGAAAGATTGCTAACACTGTTGCGCAGTATAAGGGGGTGCTGCACTCCTCAGTGTGTCATCCTTTGAGTGAAATGTAAAACTGAGTTATCTTCTGCCTGCATTGATGGTAGGTAATGTGAGATCTTTTTTATCCATCTGAGCTAGCAAAAAGAGAGGGGGAAGTTCCCTAATGCTGTGATCAAATTTCCCCTAGCGATATAAAAAACTCCAAGGATCTTCCTTGAAAAGAGGCTACTAGCTTAGTGGGACTAATCCAGTGAATAATGGATAAATAAATTAAAAGTTTTAAATTAAATACACATCTCTGTCTTCATTTCTAAAGTAAAGAAGAAAACAGTATGCATGCTGACAGTTTTGAAAAGTGTTTATGGTAACTGGATGAAGAGACAAGTAATGGGACACCGGAATGACTGTGGAGGGGGTGAGTGCTGGTCCATGTTGCAATATGATGATCAAATAACAGGGAATTATCTACCTATGTTCCAAAGCCTCTGACATCTTCATTTTAGAGTGGGGTGTAGTCTATACTATAAACCGAGTTGAGGGACTGTTTAACAAATGCAACAGTATTGTACTTTTTAGCATTTAGTTTTAGCCCATTTTCTGTGCATGAGTTATTAGCATGTGTAAGTTCAAGTTGTAATTTATGGAAGTCAGAAGGGGATTGAAGATGATATCCAGTTTACAATCTCTGGAGCTTTTAAGCTGTATTATTATGCTAAGAATTGTGGTCACATTCTTGACACCATCCTCAAAAAAGATGCCATTAGAGAACTGAGCTCCTTCATAGACAATGGGCAGGATTCACGAAGGCTTGCATGGAGTGTAAGAGACGTGTAACACTCCATGCAAGCCTCACGATCCAGGAACAAACCGAAACTCCGTGTAAGAGACCAGCTAAAACATCTCTTACACGGACTGGGCGTGGATATGCTAAATACCTCACTTGCAGCCAAAAGGTATGCAAATGAGGGATATTAATGATCCACGAAGTAGAAACCAGCCCGTGTAAGAGACGTTTTAGCTGCAGAAATGTACTCAGTTGACAACTGAGTACGTTTCTGCAAAAATCGCAATGGAGCCATGTCAGCTCCAAATAAAGGGTGCATATGTGTCAGGCAGCATGCCAATGGCCAAATATGCGACCATTGGCAAGGTAACCCGATGCAAAAATTAAAAAAATATATATTTTTTTCGGCGATCCCCGATGTTTAAACGCAGCGCAGCCCCGCACAAATGGGCTGCGCTGTATAAAACATAAAAATGAAGGTTATAAACCCACAAATGTGGGTTTTATGCAATACATGGAATGACAATGCAGGGACCAGCAGACCAAAAACAACATGGCCACCGTGTAGTGGTTGCTAAGGGGGGAAGCTGAGTCTAAGACATGTAACTAAGCATTAGTAGGCAATCTCATGTAAATGAGAGTTAGGATACTGAATCCCACAGTCACATAGCAAATGAGCACAGTCTGAGTAGTGTAAGAGATACATAAGGGGAGGAATAGAGTAGGAGATAGGTGACATCACAGGGGGGAATGGTAGAAAGAAATGCAGTTCATTGGAGGTCAGTGTAACATGACAGATGACAGACACAGATCAGGGAAAGAGGAGTGCCACAAGATAAGTCTGGGAAAGTCAAGAAATGGAAGGTGTACACTGTTACTTACACCAAAGTTTCTTGCTGGTCGTGCATGCGCACGTGTGCATGCCATGAAGCGCGAGTAGGGCAGTGTGCGTATGTGTAAGGCAGATTGAGCATGTGGGAGTGTGGTAGTAGATGTTTAACACTGTTTGCGTTGGTGTGCACATGTGTAGGGCAGACTGAGCATGTGGGAGCCTGTTGGCAGACTTGTAACACTGTTTGCGCTGGTGTGCACATGTGTAGGGCAGACTGAGCATGTGGGAGCCTGTTGGCAGACTTGTAACACTGTTTGCACTGGTGTGCGCGCGTTTTAACTTGAATAGGCAGATCCTGAACCATGTAAGCATGTGTGTGCGCCTGTAAGCCACTGTGAGTGTGTTTCTGCTGGTATGCACGCTGCTCCCCCCTGAGGAAACAGAAAGGAAAAAGGGAGCAACAGAATTAGTAGGAAGCTAGCAGGGAATACTGCTGGATCTAGCAGGTGAAAACAATTAGAAGCAGACAATTACACAGGCAGAATAGTAGCCCAGCCCAGCATTTAAAACTCTGCAAACAGCAATGCAGGATGTTTCTCTCAAGAGACACTGCAAGACAGGAGTAAGCTATTAGAAGTGAAAACTGAAAAAGCTGAACTCAGAGCAGAAATGTTAGGGGCTGCCATAGCTGTCATAATGAGACATAGGCGACTTGCTGAGGGTGGTGACAATGCAGATGGTGCCAGACAACCCACAGTGAGGAGATGGAGAAGAGTGTACAGGCCCAGGGTCACCTACCACGGGTTACATGAGCTGGAGATAGTAGAGCGCTATAGAGTGGGCGGAGAGCTCCTGCAGCAAATAGTTGAGCTGTGCAGGCCATGCCTCACACACAGAACCAACAGAGGGGAACCCATCCCAGTGGAAACCAAGGTATGTGTTGGCCCAAGAATACTAGTAACAGGTACCTTCCAAAGACCAACTGGTGATATGATGGGGATATCACAGGCATCAGCCTCCAGGGTACTGCACCAGTTCCTGGATGCCATGTCAGCACATGTCGGTGATCATGTATATTTCCCCAATGCCCGTGAGGTATTGGCCAGCAATATGTGTCTCTTCCAGCAAATAGCGGAATACCCTGAGGTAATGGGTGCAATAGACTGCACGCACATATGCATCAAAGCACCAGCCGGTGAGCGGGGTAGG
The DNA here is from genome assembly GCF_019279795.1 of Protopterus annectens. Lineage (NCBI taxonomy): Eukaryota > Metazoa > Chordata > Ceratodontiformes > Protopteridae > Protopterus > Protopterus annectens. The sequence continues at coordinate 1,898,713,954 of NC_056737.1, forward strand.
GCCTACATTAACCGCAAGGGCTTCCCCTCCATCAACTGCCAGGTCATGTGTGATGCCCAGGGCATAATAATGAATGTGTGTGCTGGCTGCCCTGGGAGTTACCATGATTCCCACATCTGGCATTTGACACAGCTGTACCAGACATTTGCCAATGGGGACATCCCACATGGACACCTAGTGGGGGATGCAGGTTATGCACTGGAGCCATGGCTGATGACACCCATCAGAAACGCACACACCTGAACAGGAATGCCATAATGAGGCACACGCACAAACACATAATGTAATAGAGCATGTGTTTGGGCTGCTCAAGTCATGGTTCCGGTGTCTGGACACATCTGGTGGAGCCTTGCAGTACACACCAACTACATGTACCCAAATTGTCATGGTATGTGCTATGCTACATAATATGATCTTGTGAAAACAGCTGCAGCAGGACCAGCATAGGGCTGGGCCAAACAGCCCCCCACCATTGCCAAGGCCATCACAGGCAGAGCATGACTTGGAGGAGGAACAACCTGAGCCTGCCCCAGTAGGCAGAAGGAGGCATGCCCAGTATGCCCTGGCCTTGGCAAAGAGGCAGTGCATAGCACATACACTGGCTCAGTAGGAACCCTGGGAATGATACACACTCTGACTCACTGAAATAATAACAGGGATGCCTAAAATGACATGACCTGCTCACAAACATGTACAGGGAGTGTAATATGCGCATCTGACAGAGGCAGCCCTGCAGCACCACCTGAGGCATGAATGCCATGTGTTAAGTAATGTAACACCATGTATTATATGCACACCTGAGGAGGAGGACCCTAACTAACATCCACCCTCACCAAGCATGAAGCCACAAAATGATGATGGGATGATCAATTGCAATAACTGGCTGAAGTAATGGAGTTAGTCAAAGGGGAGCCAATGTGTTTCAGCCTGTGAAGACATCTGGAGCATGACATGATGCACCACCTGCTAGGGGTGGTGTGCACCTATCAGTCCAGGCCCCATGGATACTGGCAAAGGCTGTCAGTACCCACAGCATGCCCTGAATAGGTAAGTCTCAAAACACAAACCCACCTTCAAGGTAGCACAAGGGATAGGAACCTACATGTAACGCTACCCAATGGCAGAAGTCTAAACAGCAAGATGCGTGCAGTGTAAACGCACACAGTATGGAGAATGTTGATATCAGTCCTGTAATAGAAAACTGGGTCAAGGCTCACATCAGCACCCTAACACTACCAGGTTACACCTCATACTGTGCTGTACAGCCGCAAAACATGGAACAAGCTACAAAAGGAGGGTGACTAGCAATAAATGTCAAGGATAACCACACCCCCATGTTGGTACCACAACAAGAAGCAGCATGGATTAGCCATGGTCAAATACCAATGGCTAAAACCGCCTCCCAGTATATAGCCTGCTGCAGATTACTGTCCTAATACCAGGAACTGCACCTGGCCTATGTTGGAATACATGAATATATCAAGCTCCCCAAACCACATTATATTGCTTGACTGAAAATACCCAGACATACACTGGGAGCATTATACTAGCACCAACACAGTAGGAGAAAAGTTCCCAGAATCCATAAACCAAAATGCCCAGGAACAACATACCACTCCCACAAGAGGGGTAAGCATACTAGATGCGATAATCAGCAACATGTGTACTGGATGGCAAGATGAGAAGTGTATCCCTCACTGGTAAGACCAGACCATAGAGTAATCACACTGGATATACACATCCTGACCACAGTCCCTGGCCAGAAAACCACAGTGAAAAACATGTGTAAAGCATAGGTTGCACCCCTCCAAACCGATGTGGAATCCACGAAAGGCCCTGTGCAAGTGCAGAATATGGGACACACCGCAGAACATGTTATACAGGCATTCCATGAACACAGCCAGGAATGCTTGGAGTATGCAATCACAAATAACAACAAGACACAATGCCATACATGCAGGCATCTGGCATGCTGGACTCCAGCCATTACCAAACCATGCAAGAGAATGAGGAAGCTACTACATGACAGAGCAAACATAAAAAGGGAAGTAATCACTGATCAGTAGTATGGCAATAAAATATGTCCACACATACAATCCACTAAGGCCAGCCACAACAAGTAGAATCTGTGAATCCAGAGGCAATGTGACACCTGCCCCAAGTACACAGACAACCCACAACTCCCCCAAATAAATACAAATACATGTGAGAGATGCAACCATTTATCCAAACCGGAGGCTGAGCTCCCCCAACTCAGTACTGTCAAAACTAGTCAGGAGGAGAAGGTAACCACATACACCACAAACCCAGTCCCACATAGACCTATCACAACTGTAAACCAAACACATAAACACAGAAAAGCATTCCCGGAGGCCCTAATTACAAACACACCACACCAACAGAAGCCTCCAAAGCAGATCCCAAGCAACCACAACCTCCAAACATAGCATATGCAACACATAGTACACAAAGCTGGTGTGCCAAACAGTTACAGGCCAGAAGGAGAAACAACATGCCTGATACAGTTGTAATAGGTGTCTGTATAGGCAGACACACTGCTGTCCCACTCACCAGACTGAACAAGGGAAAGGGTACAGTAAGCTGCCTGTAGGCTGCCACAATATGCCACATAACACAAGTATGCAGGTCACCCCAAAGCAAGCAGAAATATGATGCACTCATTGTCCATGCTGGTGTGAATGACCTGAGATGTACCTCCCTGGACTACATGAAAAGAGACATGGATGAGCTCTCTGAGTATGTACCCCAGGCTGGTATGACACTGGCCATTTGCAGCATCCAACCCTCACCAAGAATGATGCCACAGTACAAACACAGAATGATCAGCTTTAACAGGTGGCACAGTTACAGCTGTCAGTCCAAGAGGGTCTAATGTCTGTCTGCTTGAGATGTCATGCATGACAAGCCATGCTGCTGTTCCAGGGATGGCTTGCACCTGTTATCCCTGGGCGTCTGGATACTGGATAAGGCCTTTGCCACCTCCATACAGCCGTACATAGGCAAGGCCAAAAAGACTAACCCACCACCCTAGAAAACATAAGTGGTAAGAAATATAAGGGTAATGCTGACCAATGCCAGATGTGTAAACTGCAATATGCATGCCCCTGAGGCACTAGCCAGTATGGAGAACATCGATGTCTGTGCAGTGACAGAAGCCTGCTGCAAGCCTACTGATAGCACACCAGCACTACCAGGTTATACCACATATCATGCGTTATGGCCCCAACACCTGGACCAAAACATCAAAGGAGGGGGAGTATCCATATGCAGCACAGACACCCATATGGCCAGGTAACTGACAATGCACAAAGCAGTGGAGACCACCCATGTGCACCTAAGTGTAGTCAAAACTGCTGTACAGTCTGTAGCATGTGACAGACCACACTCTCACACACAAGAACCCCACCCAGACATCCTGAAGACACTGGACAGTATGAATGTCCCACCAAATACCAGACAAGGTACTCACAAATTACCACATAGGTGGTAAACCATTATGTATGCAAGGAGTAATCAGGGACCTAGGGACACAAGTCGACAGTAAACTGTCTTGTGACACTCACAATGCCATTGTGGCTAGGAAGACTGTCTATATTGGACACCGTATCATGAAAGGATTCACATCTACATCAACAGAGGTCACTGTGCCCCTGTACTGTACCCTTATCAGACCCATAATCTAGTACAATGACTCATATGAGATGTACCATACCTGACACCTGCAGCAGTTCAGAAGACCTCAAATGTACCCCACCAAGAGGATAAAGGGTGTCAAATATATGTCATATGCTGCCTGGCTGTAGACACCCCAGCTGAATGCAGTCACAGACTGCCTACACAGAGGCATTGTATGTCTGTTGTACAAGGCCATGTCCAACACAGTAATGGACATGCTCCACCACAGCAAATCAAAGCCATTGGAGCTGTGAGAGTGACAGATGTCAGCCTCAACACATAATGAAATAGGATGTGCTGGAGGAACAGATACATAACCCAGAGGCTCCCCACACCCAGAAACAGGATCCCAATCCATGTTAGGCAGAGCCCCTCACTGACACCCCTCAACAGGAATATTGCCAAGTGGATGGATGATCGTACATGTACACTGGGGGTCTTCATTGTGTCACATCCAGACAGAGGCACAGTAAAGAAAATCATAAATGGCCATAATAGTCACATAGCAAAGGGCAGCGAAAGGCACACACACTCTGGCTTGGCTTACTAATGCCCTAGGGTGGATAGCCTAGTATGAACCCATGAATCTATGAAGATACAAATTGTACAGGACACTAAGGATAATCACAAGGCTTACTTAACTGATGGTAGGAACAATGTTGGGAATTCACAGATATGCTCTGAATCACACAGATATTACAAACAACATACCAAACACACACACATATTACCAACATACAACATGACAGGTTCAGTGCAACCCCCCCCCCCCCCAGAATGCAAAATATCTATCACAGCAGACTGCTGGTCCCCTGACATTGCAGATGCTGAGGTAACAGCCATCATCTGCAAAGCAAAACACACAGCAGCAAAGGTATGTGATGGTGTCCTGGGCTGAGGCCAACATGGACTCCAAGAATAATGGAATGCCAAATCATACTACTGCCCAATGTCAGCCTTACCACAGGATATGTACCCAAAGAGCAGTGTACAACAACAGTGATCCTTCACAACAAAGGTGTTGCCTGAATGGATACTGCAAACTACCACCCCAGGATCCTGACAAGCTTGGTCTGCACAGCTATGGAAAGGATCAGTATGTACCGCAGACATAAAGCTATCATGGACCTACTGACACCGGACCCTACACAATGTGGCTGTCGTAACTGCAGATCCTGCCCCTAAACATGTTTGACCCATTTGAAACAGTCATTAAGGTCATTGATGAGGGCAATGTAGTCCACACAGCGTAGCTGGACCGTGCATATGCTTCCAGACAATACCCTACGAGTTCAGTATGGATATGTTCACCAGCTTAAGTATATACCCCTATGTCAGTAGAGGGGTTGCGAGGACAGAACTGACATGGTCAGACATGCTGCATCCATGTCAGACTACAAAGCAGATATGAGTGGCATCCCACAAGGCTTGGTCCTGGGACCCCCCCCCATTCCATATATATGTCCCATAGGTACAGGCCAACATGGAAGGACTGTGACTGAACATGTATGCAGAGGAGTACAAACAGCCCACCATATCCGAGCCCCAGCTGACACAAGCAACCCACAAAAGGGCCACCTAGAAACAGACAACTGGAGCCATAGCCATGTCAGCAAGCTAATTGCAGAACTGTGTATAGACAACCACCGTGGATATACAGTAAGTGCCCACAAATTACCACACAGGTGTTAACCCATTACGTACCTAACATGTAATGAGAGACCTGGGGACACAAGGTGATAGATATCCTGCATTGGACAAACATGTGGCTGTAGTGTACACAGAAACATACCATATACCCACCCAATCATGAAGGTTGTCAGATGTAGATAAGGGAGGTCACTGTGGCTCTGCAGTCATCCTTCATCAGTGTCACAATTGACTACAATAGCCCCTATGGGATATACCTCAGCAGACACCTCCATCAACTGTAAAGTCCACAACAGTACCCCACCAGGAGTAGCAAAGAGCATGAACAGATGCCATGTGTTGCCTGAGTAAACAAACTGCAGCTCCACACACTGCCATACTGCCCACCCAGAGGCAAGCTGTGCCTGATGTATGAAGCCATGTCCAAGCTGGAATCAATGAACATGCTGCACCTTGTACAATCTGAATGGCAGTGAGCTATGCACATGAGAGACCTGAATCCCAGCACTGACATAGGACAAGCTGTACAGAATGATCCATAACACAGAAGTCACCCCCACTCTTGAGTAAACTCCCAGTACAGGTTAGCCAGAGAGTCACCTATCGACACCCCTCAAGAGGAATCCCGATGAGTGGATGGGAGATGGTAGGTTAACCCTGGGTATCACTGTTATGTCAGAGGTAGATGGAGGCACAGTATACTAACCATGACATATGTCATGGCAAACTCCAGTTACAATGTTTGTCGAAGGAAAAAGACACTCTGTGACTAGCATCAGAAATGGCCTAGGGAACATCGCTAGTGTTTGCCAATGTCCACCTATGTTGTGGAATACACTACCAATGTTGGACAAGCCTGGTGTAGGTAGTCCATATCTGAACATAATGCAACATGGTCATATGTGCACAACTGGCCCCTACACAGTCTGTTGTGCTCACTATGAAGATGTCAAGCAGTGATAGGACTAAAGCCCAGGATGCTGTCCACCACAGTGAAAGTACTGAACCAGTACACTATACGGTACTACAGTGTTAGGTCATTATGAAAGGATGTTAACAACTGTATGCAAAGTATCCCATGCAATCCCTGCAGGCACAGTATAATCCCTGTTGTGGCAGACACAGGCCAGTTAGTACACAACATGACACCCAACACACAACCATAAATGTGAGATATTGTTGAAGTTCACACACACCCAAATATGTGGTGGACTGCAGAGTTCAACATATGGAAAGCTCACACTGGGCATGCTCGCACACTTTGATAAATGAGGCATATGTCAGACAACATGCCATGGAAAGGCTGAACTGGGCATGCTCACACACTTAGGCCATATCTCCATTTAGCAGTTGGCCACACATATCTGGTATTTGTACGTGTCATTCCAGGAACCAACCACAACACAGCAATCTGCCCAGTGCACACAGTAAATGACTACAGAGACATAAGTGATATAGTGGATCGCCCTCATATTCAAACATCTTCCACAGATACACAAGTTGTCCATAGGAACAGGGAATGCTATGGCAATAAAGACCTGCAAACAGTCTAACAGCACAACAAATATTGTGCATCTGACAATTGAACATATGGGTGTAGAGGTCAATACTTATCTTGTTGCCCTAGGGAATGACAGCTTAGCCAGAGTGTACTTGGCATCTGCATCCCCAGTACAGTAGGCTACTGTGCCACTGCAAAGTAGGTCACATAAGGCAATGTGTGAGGCTAGTGAGCTGTACCTCTGTCAAGCAGGGGCACAGTGGAAATCCCAGGGTTTGAATGTGCTAAGCCACAGCCATGTTGTTGTTGTGTGCTGGAAGAGGGTTGCTGAGGACCTCTAACAGTAAGTGGGCATCAATAACAGACTGAGGGGAGCCCTATCTGCATTGTCTGGACAATTCCACTGTCAACACTGTGTTGTGATGATTATGTGGGAATGAAGTGTCGTGCCGGTACTGTTCACAGATGTCCTCCCTCTGTGGGCTACAGCTCTGCAATGTATTAGCTCACTCTGTCTGTTGGATGGCTCATATATGGCTGGTGTACACCTGACAGGTGTCTTGTTGTGGAGCAGTCATGGGTATATCTGGGATAGCATGATCAATGCAAACCTTACACATGCTCATAGAATGCAATTGTCAAGGATTATGCAGAGTGGCCAGTATAGTCCCCCAGCATGGGTCCTTTGAAGTCGTCCACCCCAGTCTTCACAAGTGTAGAGTCTGCTTGTGCTAAATACAGTTTGTTTGCAGTGACAACCTTGCCTGGGGGTGGGGATGGGATATGGATGTCCAGGAAAGGTGGGTATGGTCAGATATCAACAATGGTGGTCTACCTCTGGTGTGGAACAGTGAGTACCCATGTTGCAGATGGACAGGTGCAATATGTATTCCCCCATGTGGCTGTGGTGAGTGGTTCTGCCATAGCACATGGACCCACAAATTGTAGTGGCTGTAGGGTAATCTGGTAGAGGCCTGAGTAGTTCCCACACACAATATGCCTGTACCTGATGTTAACAACTGGAATGGTGTATGTGAACACCTGCATATCCCGGCACTGTTCCCAGGGAAGCAAAGTGTGTGTCCTGGATGTGGGATTGGTGTTCTGGACTCGTTGTGTTGTGTGTTACAGGTACTGTGGTCACGAAGCATGGTATAGAACATAACCTGCCAGTGCGATGTGCATATCTGACCTTGACGTAGGTGGCTGCAAATGCATATATATGCTATCCCCCACCTGACAGGTAGTACTAGATGTACATACCTCTGTAGAAATAAAGATGTCAGCACCCTATAAATACTGCAGGTGCAGACCAGATGCCCAGTAATTCGGTTAGCGTGCTCTGCTAATGTGTCTCCCTCAAATGTCATAATATAGGTAGGTAGGAGTTCGAACCATGCAAATGCTCAGTGTCTGTGTGTGTGTGAGTGGGGTTGATGTGTGTGCAAGTCTGTGTGAGGGAGATGTCCCTTTGGACAACTGTGAAAGCACTATACAAGATGCACATTCCCCTATCTAAGCACAGATGATGTCAGCACCCTATAAGTACAGCAGGAGAAAGAAAACCTCCCAGTAATTCGAATAGCGTACTCTGCTAATGCATCTGTCATGGGTGTCATAACATAGTTAGGTAGGGGTTTGAATCCTGCAACTGCCCAGTGTGTGTGGAGAGGGGGTAGTGTGTGTGCAAGTCTGTGTGAGGGAAAAGTCCCTTTTAGAATAGCGTGCTCTGCTAATGCATCTGTCACAAGTGTCATAACATAGTTAGGTAGGGGTTTGAATCCTGCAACTGCCCAGTGTGTGTGGAGGGGGGTTAGTGTGTGTGCAAGTCTGTGTGAGAGAGATGTCCCTTTTGGCAACTGTGAAAGCACTCTACAGGATGCACATTCCCCTATCTAAGCATGGATGATGTCAGCACCTTATAAGTACAGCAGGAGAAGGGAACCTTCCCAGTAATTCAAATAGCGCACTCCGCTAATGCATCTGTCGCGAGTGTCATAACATAGTTAGGTATGGGTTTGAATCCTGCAACTGCCCAGTGTATGTGGAGGGCGTTTAGTGTGAGAAAGATGTCCCTTTTGGCAACTGTGAAAGCACTCTACAGGATGCACATTCCCCTATCTAAGCACAGATGATGTCAGCACCCTATAAGTATAGCAGGAGAAGAGAAACCTCCCAGTAATTCGAATAGCGAGCTCTGCTAATGTGTCTCTCACAAGTGTCATAACATAGTTAGGTATTTGAATCCTGCAACTGCAGTGTGTGTGTGGAGGGTTAGTGTGTGTGCAAGTCTGTCTGTGAGTGAGATGTCACTTTTGGCAACTGTGAAAGCACTCTACAGGATGCACATTCCCCTATCTAAGCACGGATGATGTCAGCACCCTATAAGTACAGCAGGAGAAAGAAAACCTCCCAGTAATTCAAATAGTGCACTCCGCTAATGCGTTTGTCACGAGTGTCATAACATAGTTAGGTAGGGGTTTGAATTTTGCAATTGCCCAGTGTGTGTGGAGGGGGGTTAGTGTGTGTGTAAGTAAGATGTCCCTTTTGGCAACTGTGAAAGCACTCTACAGGATGCACATTCCCCATCTAAGCACGGATGATGTCAGCACCCTATAAGTACAGCAGGAGAAGGGAAACCTCCCAGTAATTCGAGTAGCGCACTCTGCTAATGAGTCTTTCTCAAGTGGCATAACATAGTTGGGTAGAAGTTTGAAAACTGCAAATGGCAAGTGTGCGCGTTTGGATGTGGGGAGCTTGTGTGTGTGCAATTCTGTATGAAGGACATGTGCTTTTTTGCAACCAGGAGATCACACTACATGTTGCACATTACCCTTTCCAAACACTGATGATGTCAGCACCCTATACATACAGCTGGAGAAGGGACACCTCCCTATAAACTGAATAGCGCACTCTGCTAAAGCATCTCTTTCAAATGTCATAACATAGTTAGTTAGGAGTTTGAAACCTGTAAGTGTGTGTTTGGATGTGGGGAGTTTGTGTGTGTGTGCAATTCTGTATGAAAAACATGTTCTTTTTGGCAATCAGGAGATCACACTACATGATGCACATTACCCTTTCCAAGCACTGATGATGTCAGCACCCTATAAGTACAGCCGGAGAAGAGGAACCACCTAGTAATCTGTATAGTGTATTTCACTAATGCGTTTCTCTCACGTGTCGTGACATAGTTAGGTAGGGGTATGAATCCTGCAAATGGCAAGTGTGTGTGTGGGAGTAGTAGGGTGTGTGTAATTGCAAGTGTGAGAGAACAGATCCTTTTGGCAAATACTAAAATACACCATATGCTGCATATTCCCCCAGTAAACACAGGGGATGTCACCACACTATCAACACAGCCAAACAGGGATACTTGGCCAGTAATGCCAATAGTGCGCTCCGCTACTGGGTCTATTACCATTGTCAGAGTACAGATAGGTATGTTTTGGAAACCCACAACTGCCACGTATGGTTGTGTCACCCATTATGACCTTGTCTGGGTCTTTGTGCATAACAATGCATGCCATTGCCTAAACCAGCAATGGCAATGCACACATGATGTATGTGTGTGACACATACACATAAATACCTGTGACCTGCAGTAGTTACCATGTCTGACACGTGCCTCAAGTGGATAAATGGTATTCGCAATACATAACAATATGACTGTGTCTTACTGTGCAAGGGCCGCACGCGGTATGTGTCTATACAGTGTGGGTGTATATGGTAAAATACCTACAGCAGGGGATGCACATCTGGTCTGGGCCATATAGTCTACATGTAGTCGATGTACAGATGCTGCATGTTCCCACCTGTTGTGGGAGTGGTAACATGTTATTCCACTGCAATTCAGTGACTACATGCTGGGAACCTTTCAGCTAGTGTGTTGTAGCTACAGTAATGCTCACGCACAATGTTTGGCTGGATGCAGTCCAGCCATATAAAGACATTTCTTGAGACTGTCATATTGCCAGTGTTGTTATGGAGGATAGGTGGGTTTCCTGTGTATGGGAGGGTTGTGTGTGCCAGGATATGAACCAGAAGGCAGTCCAACACACTGATAGGTGCACATGAATAGGCCCTGATGCTTTGTGCTGTGCCAACAACCTGGAAGTGTGTGTATCTGTGGTGCCTTGGGATACCACCCCCCTGTCCATGTGTGTTACATGTGTAGGGGACGACAGGCATGGCATGAGGTATAACCTGGCAGTGATGGGTTGCACCTGTGAGCCGTGAATCAGGACTCTGGTACTGCACAGACATTGCAGTTCAGCGTGCTGAGGACAGTGTCCAGTGCATGCATCTTGCGGTGTACACTGCTGGTGTTGTGTAGCATCACTGTTAGTGTCCTATCCTGTGTGATACCTGTGGAGGTGGCTATGTAATCCGTGTCCTGCAGCAAAAGGCACTATGTGTGTATCAAGGGGTTTCACCAATATACAATGGCCCATGGGTGTCACGTGCAAGCTGCCCCTCGCAAATCATTGTGGCTTCCCTAGCATGTAAGCACATGTTGACAGCCAGTGGATACCCTATGAATGACATTGGAGATTGAGCAGAATGTAGACATAGAACACCCTTCCTACATATAGTGGTAGCATACCTGGTGAGGGTATGATGGCAACCAAGATCAGGCTCATACTGGCCCATGTCACTTGCTGAGAGATCCCTTCTATGTTCCCTATCATGTAGTCCAGGGAGGTATGTCTCAGGTCATCCATAGTGGCATGGTCAATGACTGAGTCATATGTGTCCATGCCTCTGACTGACCTGTATGCATGTGTTTTGTGGTGGACCATAGTGCCCCACAGGCATATCACTGTGACCTTCACCATGTACAGCCTGTCGAGCGGGACCCCATTGCAGAGGCCAAAAGAGGTACCTGACACATCTGTAGCAGGTGTGTTGTGTAGCCCTACAGGCTGTGAGTGTGTGGCACACGGGATGTGTGTGCCATGTGTGGCATGTGCTCTGTTCCGACATAACGTATGCCTGTGTGCCAGCTGCGGAGGTGTGTGATGCTCAGGCAGGATGCTATTCTGAGTCTCCAAGTATGCCCCAGTGTGTTCAGATTGCTGTCAGTGTGGGTCTATGTCTGACTGGTATTGTAGTCACTGTAGTATGTCATGCCACCTGACAGGGAATGGAATTACTGGGTTCAGATTGCTCAGTCCCCAGATTGGCTATGTGGTGGCATCCCACACATGTGTTGTACGTTCCTGGCCAGGGGTGAGGGTTGACTGCATACATGTGGCAGCTGTGACATTGCCACATGACTCACATAAACCACAACTGGACCAAAGAGGTGATTCACAGGTTACCTTTGCACATGCTACCATAGTAGTGTGATTGCCATGGTGATTACCAACACATAGGGCCAATGGGGAACAACATACTGAAGGTGTGTATGTGTGGGTGTACTGCTACTGATTTCATAGCACTGGCATATATGACTGCACACATGGGTAAATGCCAGGTAAGACATGTGCAATGTGTCACAGGCAACGTACATGCAAACAGGACAGACAGTGACGTTCTGTCGTGTAAACTTGACATACGTATAGTACGCTATGCAGATGTCACTAGGCATCCACAGAAGCACTGTAACTCTGCATTGCAGGTGGAAGCAGTGTTCCAGGGAACCCCAAGAGAACATGCATGCAAACAAAGCTACAGTAAGCAGGGCTGGAAGTAGTAGAAGGGGTAACACTAACAGTAGGTAACAGTGCAAATATGTAAGCACTATCAACATGTACCCAGGAATGCACAGCTCAGATGTCCATGGTAGAACTTATATTATGTCATAGTTAATTGTGATTTGGATTACATTGGTACTGCACACATATCAACATGCGCAAACATCCACATTGCATAGTCGTTGTGGGCAACTTGCCATCATTACTGTATATGTCCATCATTGTGTATCACTACTTGCATTAGCTTCCCCCCTGTGCTACCCATGTATGTGGATATCTGTTGACATCCTTACCACTGGTATGCAATAATGTGCAGCTGTTACACTTTGGTACGTACTATGGGTGTAGATAACAATTCAGGACAGTCATACGGTTACTGCATCAGGCATGCTGGGATATACACACAGTCATATCAGCACACTGTACTGTTACCAATATGATACTACTAATACACTTCTATGTAGTCACCCTGTGCATCGGCAACGTGTTTACCTGTTCCTGCACTGATGTTGGAGATTTCAGGAGGTGGCACAGTTTCATCATATGCACAGGGTGTGAATTAGGTATGCCTTTGTCTGCCACTGATACCACCAATTTACATGTGTGTGTATGTGTGTTGGTGAGGGACAGCAGTACAGGGTGGGGCACTGTTGGTGCAGTGTGTGCATGTATGTGGTAGCCCTAGGTGTTAACATTTCGCATGTGTGTATGCACGCACACAGTTCCACCTCATGTCTGCCATATACAGGAGTTTGTGGACAGCCACAGACTGCACCTGGCAGGTCATACAGATCAGTGTCTGTGGGCACTGACACGGTACCTGTGCCTGGCAGGGGTGCTACGGACAGTATCCGGTACTAAGCCAGACTGGGTACTGTCATCAGAAGTGGGAGTGTGTTGACTGGACACAGGTCCCTGTTGGGACTGTCCAGAGCCATGTGCACGTGGTCTCCTGGGGCGTTCCGATGACAGCACAGACCCAGCATTGCTGGGGCTGCTGCTGGCACTATGGGCGCATCCATGGGCCTGTTGTCATCCGCACCGACTGCCAGCTGCTGCTGTTGCTGGCATACGGCCATGTCGATGCTGCAACCGCCCACCATTGCCCTGGCTCATGGACATGTGGTTGTGGAACTGCTGTAATATGTCCCCACAACGTCTGTCTATGACATCGGTGAAATTACAGATAGCATCCGTGATGTCACGCATACTGTCAGTCATGGCTGTGCGACATGCTCTCAGCTCCCTCAGACCCTGTCTGGTGTACCTTTCCATACGCGACTGTGCCTGCATGACAGCCTGAAACATAGCTGAGGTTGACAGACCTCTTTGGGCACGTCTGCCAGAGACAGTATGCCCATGGATGCTCCCACGAGAACCCATGGGCAACTGTCTGTGTGGTACCATCGCAGGACCCTGCCCATGGCTGCTGTGTGGGGAAGCATGTGCCACAGATACCACATTACCCTGGTCAATGCCCACTGTATCCTGTCCATCACCTAGGGACAATTGTGACATAGGATGTACTGGCAGGATGACTGTGCGCAATGATGGGGTTGACAGCTGTGTACTGTCAATTGGCTGACCAATGGCGGACCCTGACACACCTTCCTGTGCCATTACACAGATATCATCATTATCAGTACCTGTGGCACCAGATTCAGGTTCCCTGCTGCAGGACACCAGAGCAGCACCAGAACCTGTGGGAGGAAGACAGAAAACACAGTTTACAGTGTCCACACAATGTTATCAGTGATGCACTTATGCACACATGCACACATGCACACGTGGACACATGCACATGCACACATGCACACATGCACACATGCACACATGGACACAGGCACACATGCACACATGCACACGTGCACACATGCACACATGCACACATGCACACATGCACACATGCACACATGGACACAGGCACACATGCACACATGCACACATGCACATGTGGACACAGGCACACATGCACTGCGTGGACACATTCACACATGCACACGTGGACACAGGCACACATGCACACATGCACACAGGCACACATGCACACGTGCACACAGGCACACATGCACACATGCACACCCCGCAGTATACACACAGAGCACTACTGAGTTACACTAGTATTACTAGCACTATCAGGACTATTATAGGTATTGTTAAAACACACTCACCAGCATGGATGGCCTGCCTTGCTGTAACACTGAGGGACCTGCAGAAATGAGGAGATTAATGTCAGTGGGCACAACTGTGCTATTGATACTGCATATGATACAGTGCAGTAGTACACCAGTTGCCTTTCACACGTCAGCTGCTGATATTGCCAATATCACACCTGCACAATTACATACTATGTTGACAGCTACATACCACGGACACACCTTACACATGCATAAACTAACAGTGTACAGAACAGTCAAGTGTACATATGGCATATTACCTGCATGCTCCATGTCGTGCTGCTGTGTGGATCCAGCCTCCATCATGATGCAGGTGTATTGCTGTTGCTGTTCCGGGGCTGGAGCCACAACACTTAGGAGTAGCCCCTCCAGTCTGGTGAGGGGGATGTGTGGCCACCCCACCTCCTGTGGCAACCTGTTGCCTGTGGATATCCAACGCACGCTGACGGACATTTCTGATTAAATCACTGCAGTGATGTCATACCTGCTCATATGTCCTATTATGCATGCCAATGTCATTTACCCTACGGACAAGGTCTTGCCACAGTGCAGCCCTCTCCTGCTGATTCTGGCTGGTGCAGGAAAACAGTATGTCATAATCCTGCACCAGGTTCTGGTGTATCTCCTCATCTTCTGCTGCAGAGTAGGCGGGGATTACGCTGATGCGCCATGTCCCTGGAAGAGAACACAAACAGGATATCAGCAGACTATGTCAGCAATATATGGCACACATACTATACATGATACTCAACTGTAGTGATATACTACTACTCCCATATGTAGCATGTGTGTGTCTCTTGGTGGATAGACAAGTACATGTCCAGATATCAGTGCTCAGCCAACACCTGTGCAACAATACCTGCCACATTCCATACAACATAGTAGCATGCTCCATCGGTCAGCACACTGCGACAGGTCCAATGCACAACCTCACTCTGGGGGTTCATACCAAGGTACTGTATGTGGAACGCCATCCACTAGTGTGATCTGGACACAGGTTACTCAGCCTGGATATACATATCCCACCAACACCACCACCAGCACAGTAGACTACTTTGATATGTATGTGAATAGACAGTTATTCACTTGTTAGGACTGAGATGGTATCCATGCAGCCCACTGGGCCAGTGGAAGCCACAACCCACACTGCTGACCCCTTTGCGAATGCTTCCCACGGACATCCCAAAGATTGCATGGAACATGCACACACATTTCTAACCCAGACCCTATGCACAAAGGTTAGGCATCCTGTCCGGTGGACCCCAGCCAAAGGCAGATTGTATAACAATAGAAGGAGGCTACTGCAGGACAGAGCAGATTCACATTAAGGGAAGGCATCTGTGGTCAGCACTGGTAATAAGCTACGGTCTCTCATAACAACATCCACGGCCTACTCTGGGAGGGAAATGGCCATGAACACTATAGATAACCACAAGGCCTTCTTCAGTTATGTTACACATATGGACCAAACACCTCAGATATGCTCTGAGTTAATACACACCTACTTAACATTCACCGAACACACAGATATTGGCAACATTCTTGCAGACAGGTTCGGTGCACATATCCCACCTCCTTCTCCCCCACACTTAGAAATACTTATCACAGCTGAATGTAACCTCCCTATCATCTCACATGTCCAGGTGAGGGCTGCCCTCAGCAAAGCAGAACACACAGCATCAATGTGACCTGATGGTATCCCTGGATGTGTGTTATGTGAACTCCAAAAGGGCATACAACCGCATATAAGACTGATATTTAACCTTGGCCATACTACAGGATATGTACCTGAACACTGGCATACAGCAACAGTGGTCCCACTCCACTAAGGAGGCACCTCTACTGACCCTGGGAACTACCGCACCATAAGCTTAACCAGCCTGGTCTGCAAAGCTATGGAATGATTCAGTATGGGACGCATATACAGCGATATTGGGTACCTGCAGACACTTGTTCCCGGCCAGTTTGCCTTTGTGATGGGCTGATCCTGCCTTTTGAACCTGGTTGACCTTTCAAAACAGTCACTACAGCTATTGATGAGGGCAACGCAATCCATACAGCCTACCTGGACTTGCCTAAGGCCTTCAACACAGTACTCCACTCAGGCATCATAGACAAGCTCATTAGCTTACATGTTACTACATATGTCACATGATGGGTTGCACACTGGTTGCATACAGAATCCATAATATCGATATTGTAGGAGTCATGTCAGACTCAATGCCAGTCACATGTGGTATCCCACAGGCCTCTGTCCTATGACTCCTCTTGTTTGGCATTTATTTCTCAGATGTAAAAGCAAACATGTGCGGGTTGTGGATGACAAAGTTCCCAGATGACTGCTAACTAAGCGCCATAGTCATTACACCAGCTGAGACACACATCCTACAGACAGGCTCACTGCAATGGAAAACTGCTGCCAGGATCATGGCCTAACACTGAATGACATGTAATGTATAGTCATCCCCTTTTGGTGGAACGTGCACACAACATATCACATGGACATACCTATAGATACAGACCTATGACACATATGGAGGGTTCACAGTATGCAGACTATTAACCTGTTACTTTACATTACCTGTGTTTGTCACAACTGGTTGTGTTACCACTACTACTGCTTCCTGCTGCTGCTGGCACGGCTTGCTACTGTCACTGCTGACAGCTTCAACTCAGTGTGTGTACCGTGTGTTGTTGTTTGTGTTTTTTTTTCTCTCTCTCTCTCTCTCTCTCTGTCTGTCTGTCTCTCTCTCTCTGTCTGCTTCCAGACAGTGCAATGAACGTATTGCATGTGTGGAGTGTGAGTACAGGATGCTTTTGTAGGTATCTGCATAAGTCCATGTGATGGCCTCTGCAACAATTGTAAGCCAGCATTTGCTAATTGCATGCAGCCAGTTGTGTACTGATTGCAGTTCTCACTGTGATTTCAGGACAGTGCTATAAAAGGGTATGTGAGATAGGCATTGCCCTTTCAGATTGTAAGGGTGGGGACCATGCTGGTATGCTATGGACACTTTTCTGTGAGTGTAAAGGTTAGTATCTCTCTCATGATTCAGGCTGTGTTGTAGATTCACATTTCTCCATTCCTCTCTCCTGTTTCCTGTAGTAAGTGTGTATGCACACTGACACCTACAACTATATATATATATATATATATATATATATATATATATATACATATATATATGTAAATATACATACATTTATATATGTACATTAACTGACATTATTACCTACTAGCTACCAACTAGCATGGCTGTTTCTGTTCACACACTACTATTATGGAAATCCACTAGTTCTGACAGTAAGTATGAATGACATGCTTTGTGTACTACACATCCTATATTCCCTTTACATTCATTCCTACTATTACATGATATATTTATTTTAGCACAAAGTTTTTGCATAACAGTCATGGCTTAGTGGTAGGTAATGCAGACTACTGTTTCCAAGGTCCTGGGTTCGGGACTGACAGTGGGATTTTATTTTGCTTTTGAACTGACTACAGGACCTGTCGATCAGAGTGACTAAGGCACTTTTAAGCAGTTGTAACCGGGTTAGCGCTGGTTTGCACGGAGCTCCTGCATGCGCACTGGCGTTCAGCTCCGCGCGCACCCGCTTACAACTGCTTAACAGTGCTTACTCTGGTGCACACCCGCGCTATTTTCTTTGAAAGAAATGAAAATGGGGAGACAGGAAAGTGGTGAAAAAGGGGTCACAAAGAGGGTAAGACAGTAGGGAAACAAGCTTGGGTTTTGCAGGAGGGATGTAGGTAAGGCCCATAGCTGCCCATTTCTTCATCAGCAACAGCTGTGCATATGTATGTAATTTGGTGTGACATTTGAAACCTTCCACCCCTGATAGAGGTGTCAGGACAACAATAATACTTGTTGTACAGCTGATTGTAATTGATAGTTTCCATGTCCAGCAGACATGTGTGCGGAATGGGCAGCTATGTATGGGGTGTAATTTTTTTGTGGGTACAGAGTGCCCTTTTTTTTTTTTTTTTCAGGTGAGAGTGGTATGTCAGGTGAAGGAAGTCGGTATAGCTGGGGAGGTAGGTTGGGTAGGTCAACAGACAAGACAAGCAAGACGCATACAGGGGCGGTGTATGACACGTGTGGGGGGGTTACACAATTGACGGGGACGGATGTTTGGATATCCATAGCCCATGAGCCCACAGATGGCAACAGTGGAACTGATATCCCCACCCATGGGCAGTTGACACTGTTCCTTCACTGCCCAGGACGGGGCTGTGCTGGGGGCTGTGTAGGCTGGGCAACAGGCATGCCCGTAAGTTGTGCCACCTGTGCCTCAGGCTGGCGTAGGGGCCCAAGAACAGAGTCCCAGATCTCCCTACGCACCACAGTGCGGATGCTAAGGGAGGGTAAGTGGTGGCTCTCCGGCCACACTTGCAGAGGGGGGACGGGCCCCATCCCCTGCAGTGCTTCCATCCGCAGGTGGCACAGGGCCACCGGAGGAGGGTCCAGACTGGGCACTAGTGCCAGGTGCACTCGCCAGCTGAGGTGGGAGAGGTGGGTCCGCTGGAACCCTCCTTCCCTGTCGTCCTATGTTTTGCATTATGTCATGACAGTTTGGGTTAGTAACAAACAATACCATTCACAATTAGTTGTAACAGCATGCATTAGTATTCCCATTAACCAAACACACAGATATTCACACCATTGAACAGCGAGCATAACACATGCATAATTTGAACAGCAATACAGAGTCCAACAACATGCAGGGTTGATTGATGGCAACAGGCCATCAGGTTTGGATGTATGAACAGGGCAGATGCATGAACGGACATGAAAATATTTATGACCCAACAGGACAAATGTCCAGGGGTGTTAATTGTGATTGCACATACCATTTTCACGTGGAATTGGTTATATGTGGTTATAGGGTGGGGTGAAGAAAATAATATTAACACCTTTGAATACCAATACATATGCTGTACATTTCTAATAGCTGCAGATATATACACACTACTATTCTAACTACAGTTTCCTATATGATAACTACTTCAATTTGGTGATAGGACTGTTACTGCTACATCAATATACATTTTATTGTTCTTCATGCACATTCATATCTGGCTTTATTCAGCTACATCATCCTGCTACATTTGCTTTATATAGCTATAGACAACTGTGGATGTTTGGTATGTCAGACAATCATACTATCTGCATATTGTAGACTGAGAGCAACATATCCAGATTTTGGGATACACATTCCAGCTGCAGCAACACTTTGAACACATTTCGCTGTTTGGTTCTGCTTCTCACATTCATTTAATTCTGTACTGACTGCAGTATACTTTATTCAGGGGTTATTATTACTTTATTGGTGGATTCATAACCCTTTCTCACACTCTCTCACTTGTTTTCATTTTACTATTCAGGATGGTACTTACTTCTAGGCTTTATTGACATGTTTTACCTGTAGTTATTACAATCATTTCCAGCAGTCTCACTTCTGTCATGTTTCTGTATTTCAACAGGGGTATATTTCACACATGTGATTTGCTCATCTTCTGCAGCTGTACTTTTCAGCCTGCTGCAGGTTGTGTACTATTATATTACAGGTGGGGCATCTTTATTTCAGACTTTATTTCAGACATTTTCATTTTTCTGTTTGGATTACAGACTGCAACACACTTTTGTAATCAAGCAATACTTGCAAACACTCTTACACTTTTACTTGCACATTTTATTACTTAGTGACTACACTGCACTCTTTTGCTAACTGTCACACTTTTATATTTCTTTACAGTTACTGGGAGAGGATTACTGACCTGCCTGGTGGCGCAACCGCACCAGCCTATCGCCATATGCTCTCCGGTTCGCAGAACGGACACCTGCAGCTGTAATATAAATGAAGTAATATTGGAATACACATCTCCATAATATCAGCTAGTTTAATTTCTTACATACATAATTAAATGTAACTTACTCAGTAGTGGGGCATTGGGCATTTGCCGGGTCTCCTGGATCCAAAGGTTCAATTGGTCCTGCTTGCGTCTCTTCAGGTCCGCATGGTGGTGACGGACCTGCTCACCAGTCCTTGGAATCCCTGTGGCACTGGTGAGATCATGAGCCAACCGGTCCCACACCTCAGCCCTATATGCTCCCCACAGGACTTGGCCCTGCATGAGTTGGGCCTCATGATTGTGGACTAGGAGCCAGACCATGTATCTGGACTCCTCAATGCCCCACCTCTGTGCTCAAAAGCAACTACCCTCACCTACTCCTGACATTCTGGCTGCAAGTTAGTTCTACAATCATTTATGCTGTGTATTACCGCCTATGGGGCTTATATATGCCGTTTTTCCCACACATATCTGTGATTGGCCATTTTGGAATTGTATCAACTTCACAAAACCTGCTTTGTCATGCTCCACTTTGTATTCATTCCTATATATTTGCTATTACTGCATGCCTAGGTACTGCTGTCATGGCTTAGTGGTTCAGTACCTTGATTATGGTGCATAGTATCCTGGGTTCGAACCTGGCCACTGCTTTTTATTTTTTATGACTGTCTAGACAGACTAGGGGGTGTGTCTGTGTAAAGGCAGTTTTGATACAGCTTGCTCAACGTTGCCCATTGGTTAGCTTGTTGGCGTGATGCGTAGCTCCGCGCAAATGGGTTATGCTGGTTTATGCTTCATTTGGCTGTCAGCACGCATATTACGCTCAGCTCAGCTACGGGCACACAGTTTCAGCATGTTAAACCACTGCTCACCTGCGGACACTCATTTTACACCTGTTTAACCACTGCTCACCTACGGGCAGATGCACTCACCTTGCTAAACTGTAGCTCAGCTATAGGCACATCTCGCATTTTTTATTGTTTTGTTATCTCACATTTCTTCAAAATAAATGGACTATTTCATTACATTTTACATAAAATATGATTTTATATGTGTACATATTTGCCAAGGACTTGTTTCATGCTTATTTTACTAAAAATAAAAAATTGATGTTGTGGGGGCTCAAACCATGGATGCTTGCTCTTCATCTGACATCTCTACCGCTACGCTATTGCTTCTTGGCTTACTTTGCATATTTAGTTCTTATATGCTTTTCCACTGACTGCTAACTGTGGCTAAGCTACGGGCATGCCCGCGCAAACGAGCCCACTCACGGGCAAACATCTTTACGATTTAAAAAAAATATATAACATGTGCATTTATATATTTTATGTTCATAGTCTGTGGGGACATGTGTTGTGTTGTGTTTATTCACATTTCCTTGGCCTCTGTCGTGGGTGTTTACTTTGGGCAATTTTACTCTTCTGGGGCCGTGTCCGCTTGCAGGGCTCGGCCTACGGACACGCCCCCTACTGTCTTTCACGGACCGTATTAGCCTTAGGTGTGATTCAGCATGCCCTCATGCATATGCATGACATGCTGACATCACACCGTTTAACTGCAGCCTCCGTGTAAGCCATGTATCTCTTACACGGAGGCTTCATGAATCCTGCCCAATATGTTTTTAGGGCCACTATGTCTCAGTTGTGAATAAAAAATCCTTCTGCCTCACATAGCTTATACGTCAAGGCATCTCATCCATATCAGAGGATGCCCTTGTTCCTGTGCAGTCATTCCTTACTTGATCTATTATTGAATATAGTTTCCCTTTCAAATATACTTATCTGAACATCATGTGCAATGTAAAAGGCTTAAACATTCCTTAATAGAAAAAAATCTCCAGTTTAAGCCCCTTAAGTTACCCCAATAGGTTATATCCATCTCACACTACTCTGTCTCATATATGATCTTTAGAGGTAACCTTTGATTAAGGTTTCACACTGCAAAAGACTTTATACATTTTTGGGGGCATTTTCTACCTTCCTAGAACATTTTAACAAACAAGTGACCCAAAGACCTAAAGTTCCATTGTAAGATTAGCAACACTTACTAGTATAAAAAACACTGTCTGGCAACTCACAGAGCAGTTTAAATTCTTTATTACTAAATAAAACTAGTGCTTCAGCTCTAGGACAAACAATGAGATGGTAAGAAAAACAATTTTAGAAGATTTGAGAGACATAAGAAATAAAGTTATAACCAGTACAATAACCTTGGCTGGGATTCACTAATCCTCCATGTAAGACTAACTAAGTCTTACTCGGAAACTGCAGTCTAAGAGTATGACATCAGCATGTCATGCATATTCATGAGGGTGCGCTGACTCAACTCTAAGGCTAACACGGAGCATGCACGAGTGCAGGGGGCATGTCAGACTGCCAAGCAGTCCAAATATCCATGCCCCTGGAAGTGCCTAAACTGCAAATCTCAGCTGAAATGAGCGAGTCTGCTCAAATGTCTACATACCTAACACTACACTCCCCCACATTCTAAATCCCTGTACAAGTTTAAAATGTAAAGCTTTCCTTTTTTTTTAATTATTCCCGATATAGCTGCCCGTATTTGCGCATGTATGAGCGGGTTTACCCATTGCCTAGCTACAGTTAGCAGTGTAGACATCGAGGAGGATAATAAACTACTTATATGCAAATTAAGCCAAATAGCAATAGTGTAGTGGTAGCGCCCTCTCACAAAGAGGAGACATTCCCAGTTCGAGTCCCGCCACTCCCCTTCCTATTTTCTGTAGGAAAAGTGTGCATAAAAATAATTCCTGACATTTACTTTTTAAATTTTAGTAAAATGCATTGAAATGGCCTATGTGTTAGTGAACGATATTTTATATATATATAAGAAGGTGGAATGGTCATGCATACTGATAAATGCATAAGTAACATATCTTAAGCAATGTGAAGCACTGCTAAGCAAAGTTTACTAGTATTAAGCACAGTTAAGTATAATTGCTCATAGCTTAGCACTGCTTTAACTAGCACAACAGCTTTGCGCGGAGCTGCGCATCGTGCCAACTAGCACAAACAAAACATGTTTGCGCTGAGCTGCGCACCGTGCTAACTAGCGCAACGTTGGGCAACGTCGGGCAACATAGAGCAACATTGAGCAACATTGGGCAAAGTTGAGCAAAGCCAGCTAAACACAGCCACACCTCCTAGCTGGTCTGGCCAGTAGTAAAATAAAAAGCAATGACAGGCCTCGAACCCAGGATACTGTGCACCATAATCACAGTACTAAACCACTAAGCCATGACAGCTTTACATATGGATGTATTTCCAACACACTCATATATATCAATGGAATTTTACCCATTGCTAAGCAGATTTGCTTTTAGCAGAGATTTTTCAAAACTGGCCAATCACAAATAAGTGCTGGAAATTAGGCATATTTAAGCTCCATAGGCAGGAATAATTGCAATAACTGGTTGTAGCTCCCATCTGCAGACAGTATGGCTGGTGTTGGAGAGGACTCTCATTTTCAAGCTCAATGGTGGGGCATTGAGGAGTCAAAAGTAATGGTTTGGCTCCTCGTCCATCATCATGATGCAAGACTCCTGCAGGGCCAGTTTCAGGGCACTGAGTACAAAGTGGAAGCCTGGAACCATCTAGCACATGATCTCACCAGTGCCACAGGCATCCCTTGGACTGGTGAGCAGGTCAGACACCACTACTCAGACCTGAAGTGATGCAAGGAAGACCAACTGAATCAGTGGATACAGGAGGCCCATGAAATGGAAAATGCCCCACTACTGAGTATGTAGCCATGGAATGAGGTATGTAACAATTGCTATTGCAGTCTATATTATATATAGGTATGTCTCAATATCCCTTCATTTACTTCACAGCTGTAGGTGTCCATGCTGCAAATCAGCAAGCCTATGCAGATAGGCTGCTAAGGCTGCACCACCAGGCAGGTTAGTAATTATTCTACATGTGTTGTCATATAAAAGAAGTGAGAGAGCCTGAAAAAGAGTGTTGTAACCCATTAATAAAGGTATAATAAGTGTTGAATAACTTGTCTGCATGTACTGTTATATAAAATAAGTGAAACAGTGTGAAAAGGTGTTGTAACCCATTAATAAAGGTATAATATGTCTTGAATAAAATACCTCTGCATGCACTGATATATCAAATAAATGAGAGAGCCACTAGAAAAGTGTGTAATGTAATTAATAAAGGTATAATTCCTGGAGTGTGTCCGTGTCACTTTCTTCTATATGTTGTTGTACCCTTGCATTATAGAAATAGTACTGTTGTATTAAGCGCAGTCAACCCACACATGGGTAGGCCCATATAAAGTGGATGAAGGGAGTGCCAGTAGCTGTTACGCATATATACAGTCCTCAACTGTCCATTCATGGCCGGCATGTACAGGTTAATTTGACACATGAGTAGCTTGTTATTGTGTTCCCCAGAAATGTCAGTGTGTTGCTAGAAATATAGGGGGCTGTTAACATATACCTGATAATGTCACCTGAACACATCCAGATATGTAGATATATGAATATAAATGAAATATATAAATATGTAGCAGTAACATCTGCATCCAGGACAGTTTGTATGTCAGATACAGGTCAGGTATATCAAGAACTAGCAAAACCCATTTCACAATTTAACGGACATTGCCTAGTGTAATAATACATGTAGGGGATATATAACTGCAGTCAATAGGAATGTAGTGTAAACTATAAGTATATATAAGTTGTTAATGGAGGTATCTTTTTACACCCTACTGTATGTGCATAAACAATGCAATTCCACACCTCAATGGGTATGTCTAATCTCATAACATTTGTTGGGACACATGTCCTATTGGTTTATAAATATCTGCATTTATTTTGATGCATGTGCCCTGTTCACATACCACAATCTTGGTGGCCTGTTGCCAGCAATCAATCCTGAATGTTGTTGGAATGTCCACTGTTGCACTATATATGCATGTGTTATGCTTGCTGTTCAACTGTTGGAACTCTGGTGTGTTGGGTTAATGGGAATACTACTGTATACTGTTACAACTAAATTGGAATGCTGTTGGCTATTGCTAACCCATATTGTCATTAAATCCTCCTAAACATAGAACATATGGGAAGGCCGGTCCCAGCAGACCCAGCTGTCCTACCTCAGCTGGCAATGGCACCTGGCACCAGCAGGTCCGGTGCCCAGCCCGGGACCTCCCCCTCCATTGGTCCTGTGCTACCTTCAGGTGGAAGTGCTGCAGGGGATGGGGCTCATCCCCCCCAGTGCAAGCATGGCCAGAGGAGGGCCACCTATCACCCTCTGAATGGTCCGGGCTGTGGTGCATAGGGAGATCGAACATTCAGTCGCTGATCCTCTATGCCAGCTCGAGGCAAGAGTGGCGTGACTCATGGGTGAGCCTGCCCCTCCTACACAGCCCCCAGCACAGCCACCCTCCAGGCTGTGAAGGTGCAGTGGTGACTGCCCATGGGTGGGGATCTCAGTTCCACTGTTGCCATCTATGGGCTCATGGGCTTGCAATTTCCAAACATCCTTCCCCGTCAATGGTGTTCACCTACCCCATGTGTCATATTCCTCCCCTATTTGCATCTTGTTTGTCTTGTCTGTTTACCTCCCCAACCTACCTCCCAAAATATACTTACTTCCCCTTACCCACATTCCTCTCTCACCCGAAAAAAATGGGCAATCTGCTCCCACAAAAAATTATGCCCCATACATAGCTGCCCATTTTGCACACATGCCCGCTGGACACATAAACTGAAATTTAATTGGCAGTACAACATACTTCGTTGTCCTCAACCCTCTCTCAGGGGTGGAAGGTTTCAAATTTCCCTCCAAATTACTAGTATATGCACAGCTGTTGCTGTTAAAGAAATGGGCAGCTATGGACCCTCCCTACACCTGTCCTGCACATCCCGAGCTGTTTTCCCTGCTGTCTTTTCCTCTTTGTGCCCCTTTTTCACCACTTTCCTATCTCCCCATTTTCTTTTCTTTCAAATAAATGAGCGCGGGGGTTAGCGGGAGTAAGCACTTTTAAGCAGTAGTTAGTGGGTTTGCACGAGTGTGCGCTTGTGTGCGCTTAGCTAAGTATTGCTAAGCATCACGCAAACCTGGGCAAACCTGCTTACAACTGCTTAAAAGTGCCTTAGTCACCCTGCATGTGAGGGGCCTTGTTCTGCTCAGCAGCAAAATAAAGGTAAGATAAGAATGCCATAACATAAAACCTGTTCTGTGGAACTTTAACAGCAGTTGTTGTGGAATTGCATTGCATGACTGTGATAATAGACCCAGCCATTTTAGCAGGAAATAATGTTAGAGCAGCACTTTACAACCCCCACACAGTATCATAGCAGGACAAACCCCACCCAAATGTACAAAACACCTGTGTGTTCAAGGTCCATCAAGGATGTAGGTAGGCATACTCAGTACAGGAATTCTCCAGTTTTCATGAGCATCCTGTGCTAATGTCAACAAAAAAAACCCCACAAACTGTGCAGAAGTGAGTACATTAATATCCACAGTATAGCAGTTCATAAACAGTTCATGTGCCAAATGAAAACATCTGAATAACTACGTATGTATGGCAGCTAATTGTATACATAGAAAAGAAACTACATACTCCCATGTATCTTGTGTTGGCATTTGTAGGGGTGAGTACAATACTACACTGAAAACTGTGTACTGGAAGTGGCAACATTCAGGTCTGAGCACAACATTCAAATCACTGGCTTCACCCCTAGCATCAGATACAAGAAGTACACCAACCTTCTGACTTACACAATGGTGTCCACAGCAAACAAACATGGTCCTCACTTTGGAAAGCTGAAAGGGCTACGCCTACCTGACCTAGCAATTTATAGCATTTGGTTGCTATGACAGTGAGTACTGCAAGTACCACACAGCAGGCTGCATGCAATTGCCAAATGGTGGCCAACAACTGGTGCAGAGGCAATCACATGCACATGTGCAGATACCTATAAATGCAGGCTGTACTAGCTGTCCACACATGCAATCATTTCATTGCAAGTACAGAGAGAGACAGAGAGAGAGATAGCATTACAGAGCGACACAGAGAGACACAGACCACAGCAACAGCAACAGGAAACAAAAAAGATATAAAAGAAAATATATTGGAAAAAAATATATATTGAAAAAAAACAATGTATTGAAAAAATAATATCTTGGAAAAAATATCTTGAAAAAAATACATTGAAAAAAATATATTGAAAAAAAGAAAATATATTGAAAAAAAGAAAACATGTTGAAAAAAACAATATATTGAAAAAAATATATATCGAAAAAAATATATTGAAAAAATAATATATTGAAAAATATAATATATTGAAAAAAATATTTTGAAAAAAATAAGATATAAACAAAACAAAGTGTACAAAACACATGGAACTGACTACGACAAACACATACAAAGGAAAGGTATGTAACAGATATGTATTTACTGGCATGTAATAGATGTTTTTGAAGAGTACTCTACATAGTTTGAATCATCCATATGTGGCAGCAGTACGTATCTATGCAGAGATGCCCTGCATAACTACTGCCATGGAGAAATCAGTGTGTAGCTGTGTACAGTGGGATATGACTGTGACATATGTAGTTCAGCATTAAATGTCTTACATCTGATCCATGTTATCTGTGTTCTGTACAGTAGTGTGTACAATGTCTGTTTTGGGGAGTAGTGCATACAGTTATGTAAACATGGATGTGACAGAGTAACAAGTGCATGATAGTCATATTAACGTGTAGCTTAGCATTGGCAACAGCTGTACCAGGCTAGTATGCTAATTTAGCATTTGCAGCTATATATACACCCTCTAATATTATGTGTGCTCACATGTGACACCTGTTTATGTTGCAGCAAGGCTCAACAGGTCAGCCGTGAGGTACATGGACTTACAACAGTGTGGTCCTTGTGTGTGTATGGCACACACATACGGAGAGATCTGTGTCAGATTTATTAGCATCTGTACATGTGCATAGAGCAAGGGACATACTGCAACTGTTTGTGAAAGGTGGATATATATATGTTGTTGAAGGTTGTTATGTGCATATTTCTATGTAGGTTGTAGTGTGTGGCAAATCAGACAGCATACAGTGCTGGTATATGACATGTGGTGGTTAAACGCTGTGGGTATGAATTGTCAGGTTTGCCGTGTTGCAGCCAGTGAGGCTTGCTAAAGCTACATTGGCTGAGAACACCTTCAATCATTCCGCACAACACTGTGCAATATTACAACATAACTGTATACCTCACAACCTTCCCATACTTGATATTCCCACCATGAAAGGTGGACTGTATATGTGCCTATATGTATATCTATATGTACACCAATGGATGTTTATATGTATGTGTGTGTGTGTGTGTGTGTGTGTGTGTGTGTGTGTGTGTATATATATATATATATATATATATATATATATATATATATATATATATATATATATATATATATATATATACAGAGAGAGAGAGAGACAGGGTCATATTTACTGCAACAGATGCCTAGTGACAAAGCCATGGACTCAAGCTCAATGTTGACACTGCATTGGCATCCCCCCTTGCAAAAACTCAGTACCCATTAACCACCACATAGATGGTAGTCTACTTAACACCGAAGGTGTGATAAGAGACCATGGGACACAGGTGGACAGTAGTCTCCCCTTTGATAGTCACAGTGCCACACTAGTCATGTAATCTGTCTACGTGGCACACGTCATCACAAAAGGTGTGTTATTCAGGGAAATATAGGTCAGTGTTTCCCTCTACTCCACACACATAAAACCCATTATAGAGTACAATGCCCCATGTGGTATGTACCTTACAAGACATCTAGAGCAACTGGAAAGGACACAGACATACCTCACAAAGAGTAATACCGGCCTCAAACAGATGCCCTATGCAGACCGTCTCACAAAACCACAGCTAGACTGTTTCGCATATCGCCTACCCAGAGGTGACCTCTGCCAAACATGCAAAGCTATGTGAAACACAGAGCTGTTGGAAATGCTCCACGTAAACAGATCACAATCCCTATGAGCTACACGCTCTAGGGACCTAAACCTTGTCACCTCAATAAACAGCACATGCTGGAGGGATAGATCCCTATCTCAGAGACATCCCATACTCTGGAACAAACCACCTATCAATAGCAAACAAAGCTCCTAATTATCAGTCATCATATATAATCCTGATGATTGTATGGGAGATAGGAAATACACCCCAGGAATCACCTCTGTGGCTCTGCTTGACAGGGCCACGTGAAATGAAATTACCTGTGTGTCAAAGGCCAGGGTAGCATATGGCTAGACATCTATAGGTCCTAGGGCCAATAGCCTATAACCTACCTATGAACCGATACACACCCACATGTACTTGTTGCAATAATTGCTATGTGAGGTTGACTGAATGTGATGATGAATGTTTTGATGAATGTGCCAGAGTTCTGTATATGTGTGATAGCTAAGTGGGAAACTGTTTCTGTCATGGTATTATGTGTCCTAGTTGCGATCCTAGCAAAAGATGTGTATGGTATTGCTAGGCAGTAAAAGCAGTATGTCAGACTGTGACTTAGTATGTTGGTGTCGACTGGGGTGTCCCATTGTAGGCTACAGCAGTACATGCATGCTTATTGAGTGTTACTGCTGGTGAATCCAACCCCTGAATGAACTGTAGTACAACCTGAAGCTGTATGCCTAAACAGCACAGTATGGTGTATGTCCACATATCTTGGAACCACTGTTTTGTTTGTTCCCCATAGTCCTCACAGATGACATACCTCAGGCATAATGTCTTGTAACTACTGACACACAGTACTGTATGGTACACAGGTAAAAGTCATGTGGGTTGCCATACCTTTGTGTCTGGTATGTATGTCTGATGTGTATGTGTGTATATGCCTGTACCATGGCCTCGGTCATATGTGTGTTACAGAATATAGGTGCGTATCTATCAACATGTATAGTCTAGTACAGTAGTATGCCACCTATATTAACGAATGAGCACATATGTTAGGCAGGGGTTTGCCATCAATGACTAGTGTGGTATACTGCTAATACTGTAACTGGACTTTACAATCATTGCAATGGATTACATGTTACATTATGCATTAGCTTGATATATACCCCCTGTGGCTAGGTGGTGCATTGTGTCACATACAGTGTGCCATGTACTGTTGTATAGTCTTCCATACTGGTTTATCTTTGTTGCTGTGCAAAACATGGTTTGATATATAGAGTGTGCCAGGCACTGTCAGGCAGTTCTGGGTTGAGCACTGATATGTGGTATTGAAAGTGTGTATCCTTTGACAGCCAATAGGTTGCTATATATGGCAGCAGTTAATTGATATATGTACTTTAGAATGTTAAGTGTGCCACTTGACTTGCTCACACATATTGTTTCATTGTCTTCCAGGGTCATGGCCCACCATCGTAATCCCTCATATAGCCCAGCAGAGGAGGAAGTGATTACAGCCACCATGTTTCAGCACTATGCCCTGCTGTTCTCAAGAACCAGCCAGGATCAGCATGAGCAGACTGCACTGTGGCAAGATCTTGTCCGTAGGGTAAATGACATAGGCATGCATAACCAGACATATGAGCAGGTATGCCATCACTGCAGTGATTTAATTAGACATGTCCGGCAGTGTGTGTCTGATATCCATAGACAACAGCTTGCCACAGGTGGTGGGGTAGCCATCAATCCCCCCCTCACCAGAGTGGAGGAGCTGCTCCTGAGCCAAGTGGCTCCTGGCCAACAACAACAACAACAACTAACATGCATCATCATGGAGGTCTGAGCCACTCAGCAAGTTGACATGGAGCATGCAGGTAACATGGCATAGCTGTACACTACTGTTACCTCTATTGGTTGCTCATGCTTATGTGAGATGTGTACTGTGTAGTTACAAGATGTGGTGCCTAGTGTTGTGCAATAATAATAATTAGGAATATAATCTGCAGACCTGTGACTGTCAACAATCGTACTACTGTAAGATTGCAAACACACAGTAGCAATGTCACAGTTGTTGCCACTGACAAACTGTCTCATATCCTTGTAAGTCCCTCTGGTGTGACAGCAAGGCAGCAGACCCATGCTGGTGAGTGTGTTCTACATTTAATATTGCTAATTAAATGTGCATGTCATAGGTGAGGTGTAGGCCATGTACACTTTACACACCAGTGCATAATGCATGCTGTGCATGTTTGCTGTGAGACTATGCACATCTCAGTAACGTGAGTACCTGCCTCAAATACATGCAATACACAGAGCATCCCACACAATTGTGGCAACACTGTAGTGGACGTTGGATAGGCAGAATCGATACACATGCGCACAACATACACAACTGTGTCATACGCAGTACCCGTTAACATGCTACACATGGCGTATTCAGACACCCGCTGCAAGGTCACGCTCCAATATCCCAAATGTCATCCACACAGCACACATAATATACCTGATGGGTAGAGGCCTCTCATGTGGCTGTGCGACACTCTTCAACACATAACATATTCATGTTAGGCATTGCCCCCTATTGGGCACCTTACAAACCCATGTAACAACTGGCCGTGAAATGGTGAATGTAGCCATGGTACTGCAGTTCAGGTACAGCATGCTATGTGCCGGTCTGGCACACATTAGTAGCCTTGAGTGACCACATGATGCTGCATGATGATGTCTCATGGTACTACACTCCATCCAGTTACAGTGGCCACAGTACTACACATATCATTAATTGCTATGCACCTCAATGCTGTTTGTGTACAAACATATGCACCTATACACAATATGTATAGCAGTCACCATTTGTACAAAGTGACACACATATGTCTTGTAATGCTATTGAGTGTATAGGTCACATGACACACATTGTGTATGTGTGATGTTTAATGTTGCAGTTGTGTGGTAGCATGCCATGTCATGGCTGGCACTGGCATGTCCACAATATGTCCTACACTCACCATAACCACTATACAATGGCTATGTTGAGCAATGGTATTCCATCAGGTATACATGCCCCACTCATCCTGTGTGTATACATAGCATGCATGTGCTAAACCTCTGTACACAATTATCTGCTAAAGACTCAGATGCTCTAATCATAAATGGATATCTATGTGACACACTGATACACATCCAGCCATGGTATGTATACCTGTGAGTGATGGTGCACAGGACATTGCAGAGCTTTTAATACTTGCACGGCAATGTTGTGTCCATGTACACATTGCGCTCCAGGGTGAGGACAATCACTGAACAAAACACACATGCATCAAAGCCATGTATACTGTTATTAGCAAGGGCTGTCTACACTCACACTGCATGTTGTTGAGCAACGCACACCCTGCATGCTGTCACGTTTGATATAAATGTTTGGCTTGTGATACTGTACCCCACCATCACATGCTATTGAGTATGTTCTGGATTGCTGGTGGTGTGTGTGTGTGTGTGTGTGTGTGTGTGTGTGTGTGTGTGTGTGTGTGTGTGTGTGTGTGTGTGTGTGTGTGTGTGTGTCTGTTTCAGTGAAGAGTGTATTTGTGTGCATGTGTACATGTGTTCATGTGTGCATGTGTTCATGTTTGCATGCGTGCATGTGTTCATGTGTGCATGTGTGCATGTGTTCATGTCTTCATGTGTGCATTTGTGCCAACATCATGTACAGGTCGTAAAGTGTGTTTCCTGTCTTCCTCTCACAGGTGTTGATTTTGGGCTGGTTCACTGCAGCAGGGAAACTGATTTTATTTATTTTATTTTATTTATTTATCATTTGTTGACTGGGAAAGTCCGACTAGGTTCCACAGAGCCTGTTTTCAGCGGAGGCCCGGGGAGAAATGCTCCTGATGTCACTGAGCATAATAGTGATAATGATGATAGGTGCGTTGAGGTACAGGCATGTTTGCCAGGGTCTGTAGTTGGGCCAACAATCGGCAGTACACAAGTGTCCACCCCATCCATGCACACAGTCATACTGCCAATACATCCATCACCAATGCCCTTAACTGAGGGACAGCATACAGCCAGCATTGGCCAGGACAGTGTGGTATCTATGGCACATGCATCCCAACACAGCAGCCATACCCAGATGTCTGGAAGGGTACCACATAGGCAGATGTCCAGGGGTTCTCATCAGAGCACTGCTGCTCATCATGCCACTGGCAGACGTGCCACAGGTCTTACAACCTCACGCATGTTCCAGGCTGTCATGGAGGCACAGGTACATATGGAACAGTACACCAGACAGGGACTAAGGGCACAGAGGGCACATAACACCGCCGTAATTGACAGTATCCGTGACCTAGCAGGTGCCATCTGTCATTACACTGAGGTCACTGATAGATGTTGGGGTGAGACATTAGATGTCCTCCGCAATGTCATGTCTATGTGTCAGAACAGTGAGGGACGGTTGAGTTGTCGACATGGACATAGGCCAGCAAAATCAGCAGCTAGCAGTCGCTGTGGACATCCCTCAAGTTACAGCCGCTCCCGTAGTGCCAGCACCAGCCCCAGCAATGTTGGGGTGGGCTGTCCATAGACCGTCCTAGAAGACCACGTGCACGTGCCTCTGGACAGTCCCAGCAGGGCCCTGGGTCCAGTGTACCCAGTCAGGCTTAGTATCTGATAGTGTCAGTAACACCCCTGCCAGGCACAGGTACTGTATCTGTGGCCAGAGACGGTGATCTGTAAAACCTGGCAGGTACAGTCTGTGGCTGTCCCACAAATACCTGTATATGGCAGCCACATGGTGGAACTGTGTGCATGCAGACACACACATACATAAACAAGACACCTAGGGCTACCACATACCCGCACACATTACATCAACATTGGCCCATAGCAGTACTCTTAGCCTTCACACACACACACACACACACACACACACACACACACACACACACACACACACACACACATGTCGATTGTATGGCTCACTGCAGGACTCTGGCAAACCAACAACATACCCTGTGCATATGATGAAACCTTTGCCACCTCCTGTCATCTGTAACATCGATGCAAGAACAGGCTACCATGGTGCTGATGCACAGGGTGACTTTATAGCAGTATAGCAATGTTAGAATGTTGTCAGCAGTAGAGTGTAATGATATGCTTGAAGGTGTAGCTGAACAGGCGTGATGCGTTTAAGCTATGATTGTCAATGTAGTAATGTTTACACCAGGGTTAGTTCCAACAGTGTATTGTTCACCCACGTGCCACTTGGCTGATGTGTGTAGTATTGGCAGCATGTGTTAGAGAATGGACAGTATGTGTGGGATGTGTGTGGCACAGATTTGCAGATGTACATTTGTGAACATGGTGGTGGTGCACTGTCTGCATGTAAGTGCATAGTGGACACATGGGCAGGGTGACATGCCCTGTATTACACAGTAACACTCCATAGTCTCAATTGGTGGCCAGTATGCATTATACTACACACATTTCGGAACTTGACTACACGTGTGTATGACATGGTTTGACACTGTGCTGTGGGTGATACTGTTACTATCTGTCATTGTTTTTCATTCTGGTAGTATACATAACTTCAACAGCCTGTCCATAACCAATCATTAGATGATGTCTTGACAACTGACACACAGATGTAGGACACACAGTAACATTTGGATCCTTCAGGTACTATACTATGCCAGTAACCAGTGGTATTCACCTGCACCGATTACTGAGACCACTCCTGTTTGGCATATAGCTCTCTTAGGTACAAGCAATCACAGTAGGGATATGTCCGTCCACATCGGGTAATGCATACTGTGGCCTATAATGCATTCTCCAGATGACACACACATCCTCCACAAGGGTATCACACAGACAGATCCCTGTTGTCAAATCCATGCTATAAAGCTATAAGCCAACCAAAGCATAGCCATCCACCTTTATGGAACATAGTATCCCCACAGTACCACATAGGTAGTAGCCACCAACATGAAGAACAGGTACTGATGTCTACATGCAACCAAGTGGTACGTCATCTCTCCTTTGATAATCACATTTCCAAAGGTATGTTTAAATCCCTCGGTGGATCACATAAGCAATAAGGGGTCTGCATGCATATCCACAAAGGTTATTGTACACCTATAATGAATAGCTATCATTGATAGACCTTGCTGCATTTGAATAGGTCTGACATATACCTCGGCCATAAACCCTCACTCACACAATTCTATAGAAACCGTAATGAGTGTGTGTGACACAGTTGACCTAGGCCAGGGATCACTACAGTGGCTGACCTTGTCACAAGCATAAAGATGTGACCTAAGGTCTGGAAACAGCAGCACACTCTGAAAAAGATGAGATGTGTTCTTGGAGAAAGCAGGGTTCCCACACATGCAATAATTGAGGTCACATGTGCGTATATGTATTTGCCACACAGCTACCTCACATGTGCAATGCACATACTGGTATCATACTGATATGTCATACAGTAGTAAAAGCAAAACCTACAACCCCTTGACCAACAGTATTAGACACATTGAGCGCACACACACCAAGTGCAGGATTTAAACCTCTACCCAACTACTTCATGATACTAAAGACGTATGTATTAACACGACACACTATACACATCACTGTAAGTTTTCTTTTCCACAGTTATATTTGTAGGATGGTAACATCATCAGACCTGACAAAGATTAGTATACCACTTTTAAGGTGTTTGAGTACTCTCCAAAAAGGCTGCTCTTCTCCAAGGAGATCACACACAAACAGGCACATACATACTTGTCAAGTGCAGGATTCAAACCCCTACCTAACTGGTTTATGATACTGCAGGAGTACGCATTTACACGACATGCTATACACATTACTGTGAGCTCTTTTTTCTACAGGTATATTTGTAGGATGGTGACATCATCAGACCTGACAAAGATTAGTATACCACTTTTAAGGTGCTTGAGTACTCTCCAAGGAGATTACACACAAACACACTTGTCAAGTGCAGGATTCAAACCCCTACCTAACCGGTTTATGATTCTATAGGAATATGCATTTACACAATGTGCTATACACATTACTGTGAGCTCTTTTTTCCACAGATATATTTGTAGGATGATGACATCATCAGACCTGACAAAGATTAGTATACCACTATTAAGGTGTTTGAGTACTCTCCAAAAAGGTTGCTCCTCTCCAAGGAAACCACATGCAAACAGAAACACACAGACTTGTTGAGTGCAGGATTCAAACCCCAATCTAACTGGTTTATGATAGTACAGGTGTACGCATTTACACAATGCACTATACACATTTTTGTAAATTCAATTTTCCACAGGTATATTTGTAGGATGGTGACATCATCAGACTAGACAAAGTGGGTTACATTAGGTGACATTCGGTGGGCTACATGAAGGAATGTCTAAACACTTTGACCATGTGATCAAAGGAGAGTTTACTATCTAACTGTGTCCCCAGGGCCTTCATGATTTTCTCCATATATACTGGAGTACCACCTATGTGGTAATTTGTTTGCACTTTGTTTTAGCCAAAGGGGATGACTATGCATTCTTTGGCATTCTTCTTGGGGCATAGTTTTGACACCAGGTATCTGTCTCTGTAAGCCCCTTCTGGAGGATGTATGTGTCAGCCATAGAGTCGATTACGGACCACAATTAGCAGTCATCTGCAAACCTGTTCAGCCATACTCCTCCCGTGCTTGCCTGTACCTCTGAGCAGTGTCTACTGAACAGGTGGGGTCCCAGAACCAAGACGTGTGGGATGCCATATGTGACTGTCTTAGAGTCGGACATGGCACTCGCAACTCTGAACATGTGTGTTTGATCTGTGAGCCACTTGGTCACACATCCTGTCACATAGCTGTTAATGTTCAGGCTGGTAAGCGTGTCCATGATAACAGAATGGGGAATGGTGTAAAAAGTCCTTAGTGAGGTTCAGGTGGGCTGTGTGGACTACTTTCACCTCCATCTATGTCCTTGGTAACTGTTTGAAGTAAGTCAACTATGTTTAGGAGGCAGGATCTGCCTTTAACAAGGTGAGGTTGTGTAGAGTCCAGTGTCTGGAGGTCCCCAATGTCTCTGTTTATGGGTTCCATGACAATTTGCTCAATAGCTTTGTAGACCAGGCTGAGTAGACATATAGGGCAATGGTTTCCAGGTTCTGTTGTGGCACCCCCTTTGTGGAGCTGGATGACTGTTAGTGTATGCCATTCTTTGGGTACATACCTGTGGTACAACTGAGTCTGGGCAGTGAATGTAGGTGAGGGTGTAGTTCCTTTTGGGCCTAGTGTAAGATGCAGCCTGGGACACCATCCAGTCCCATTGATGCTGTGTCCTTGGCTTTGGAGAGGGCTGTCTTTACCTGCATGTCCATGACGTCTGGAGCTCTGCATCCTTCTTTGATCGACACAGGCCCTTTTGGGGTTGATGGGGGGAAGTTTACACTGAACTTGTCTCACAGGATGTGGGCAATGAAAGTTGGTTCAGTGTATTCCTTGCCATTTGTCAGTAGCTGACAGCATATTTGGAAGTTGACACCTACATGTCTGGTATAGCTACCACAGGCTTTGTGGTTGTTATTCTTACAGTCCTTGGCAATTTGTCTTTTGAAAGTGTCCTTGAATTATTTTATGAGCGATCATTGGTTCTTCCTAATAATGATCAGTGATGCCTTTCCTTTAGTGAAGTTGGCTCTATCAGGTGTTAGTTTCCTC
This sequence comes from Protopterus annectens, assembly GCF_019279795.1. NCBI lineage: Eukaryota > Metazoa > Chordata > Ceratodontiformes > Protopteridae > Protopterus > Protopterus annectens. Next base: position 1,898,752,223 of record NC_056737.1, read on the forward strand.
CTTCTGTTGTCCAGCTTATTTATGAGCAACGACCACCAGATATTTTTCTTATTTTTAGAGGAGTGCATCTTGGTTTTATTTGTGATGTCTTGATTCATGCATCCCTGTAGATGCTCATAGTATGCACTTGTAACTGAATCGGCAGATTGTATACCATTATCTATAGCAAGAGGGCTTTGGAACTTTCCACTTTTGTCTTGGGACATGTGCAGTTTGCTTTTGAAAATGTCTTCACGGTGGTTTCATTGACTGGGTGGGGGGGTGGGATGTGGATGTCCAGTGTGATTACTTTATGATCTGATATTACCAGTGAGGGTTTTATCTCTGTTGTGGAACACTGGTACCCCATGTTGGTGATGATCATGTCCAGTATGGTGTCACCTCTAGTGGGCATGGTGACCAGCTGTTCCAGGGTGTTAGAGCTTTTAAACTCTAACAAACATTGGGCAAAGGATGTTGTACACAAGTAATTCTCCCACTCAGTGGTGGGTAGTTGTAATCACCTCATATAATGGTGTTTGATAGGACCTTTATATTTTCCACTGTTCTCAGGAATACTGAGTGAGGTTCCTGTGACAAGGTAGGTGATCTGTAGCATGCTACAATCTGATGAGCAGCTTTGCCCAATGTTAGTTGCACTTGCATGGTCTCCAAGGCCTCATGCTGTGCCACTAACCTGAAGGTATGGGTATCCATAAGATAAATGGGTACACTCCTTCCTTTTGTATTTCACTTGTGGTTTTGGGTCTGAAGGTTAGAGGGATTGTGAGTGTTTTACGTGGAGCATGTCCAGCAGCTCTGCATTTGACATAGCTTTGTATGTTAGGCAGTGAACACATCTGAGTAGGCGATATGCAAGGGAGTACAGATGGAGCATTTTGAGGTGGTCTATGGCATGTATTTCAGGCCACTAATGCTCTTTCTGACGTATTTCTGCAGGCTTTCCAGTTGTTGTAGTTGTCTTGTGAGGTACATAGCAAAAGTGGCGTTGTACTCTATTATAGTTCTAGTGAGTGATGAGTAGTGGGGAACAATGTCCTCTTCTATTCTGCATGAGACTCATTTTGTGATAAGGTGTGCCACATAGCAGGGTTTCCTGACTACTGTGGAGATGTGATTATCACAGTTGTGTCCAGTGTCCACCTGTAACTTAAGGTCTCTTGTCACACTTTCAGTGTTAAGTATACTACCCCCTATATTGTAGTTCTTGGCTACAGAGTTTTTAACAAAGGGGATGACAATGCACCTTTTGGTATTGAGCTAGAGCCCATGGCTTTGACAACAGCCATCTGTCTCAGTGAGGCCCTTTTGTAGGATGTCCACATCTTTAGTGTTTACAATTATGGCTCCTAGTTTGCAGTCCACTGGAAACTTCAGTAGCCACAGACCTTCCATGTTAAAGTTTACTTCAGGGAAGTAGATAGTAAACAGGACACAACAAAGGACTGGACCTTGTGGTACTGCACTCATCACTGGTCCAAAGTCATACTTGGAGTCTGCTACTTTCAGGGTGAGTGTTCTGTCAGTAAGCTTGTTGGCAACCCATCTTGTGACATAGCAATTTATACCTAGTTTAGTGGGTTTATCTATATTTCCAGATTGTGGGGTGGTGTTGTAAGCCATGGCAGGATCAACATAGGCTGTGTGAACCACCTTACCTTTGTCGATGGTTCTGTTGACTGCTTCAATTCCATCTATCAGATTTAGGTGACATGATCTGCATTTTATAAACCCAACATGGTTGTGGTCCAGGGATTGGGGATTACAAATGTAATTTTTTATATTTTGTATGATGATACATTCCATGGGCTTGAAGAGTGGGCTCGTCAGCTTAATGGGGCACTAGTTCCTGGGGTCTGTGATGTCTCCACCCTTGTGTAGTGGGATAACCATCACTGTACACCATTCAACAGGCACAAAGCATGAGGTGAGGCTATGACTGCACATGATACGTCAGTGTGGTGCCTGGTCGTTCTGTGGTTTGTGTGGAACACAGCCTGTGAAGTTATCTGGTCCTATGGCTGCTGTGATACTGGCTTTGGAGAGTGTTTTTACCTGTGCAGCCATGATTACAGCAACTTTGCAGTTTTCCATTATAGAGATGTGCTCTTTCATGGGTGGTACAGTTAACACTGATCCTATCTGCCAGGATGTTGGCAATATCAGTTGGGTCTGTATATTTAGTGCCATTCAGCTGTAACTCAGAACAGATCTGAGTGTAGCCATGACATGGACCTGTCTGTTGAGCAGAGATCTCCTGAGTAGACAGTATGCAACAGAGCACAGATTGGGTTACATTCAGCCTTGTTGCATGGGCAACTGTTTGAGACCAGTAATCCTCTTGTTAGGGTACTTCAGTGATCTTTCTGGCTGCTGAACGTGCCTAGTCAGATTCATCGCAAGTGTGTTGTGGTACTCTCTGATGGGTCTGATGACTGATGAGTAGTGGGATCCTCCTTTGACATACATGCACAGACCTTGGCAGTTTGTGTGAACACATAGCATGATTTTCTGATGACTTTGTGAATGTATTAATGGAAGTAGAGATGCCTATCCACATTTGTCCATAGATCCCATATTATCACCTCCGTATTTGGCATGTGTGTGAGCATGCCCAGTATGACCTTTCAGTATGTTATTGCCTGACATTTACTTTGTTTTTTGTGTGTGAGCTTGCCCAGTATGACCTTTCAGTGTGATGCTGAATGAAATCCACTACATTTGTTGGAGTGTGTGAGCATGCCCAGTATAGACATTTATACTATATGTGTATGGAAAATCAAGTTGCATTTTTACAGCAGGCCTCACCTTTGTGTCATAAATCAACAGGGATCATGTTGTGCCTGCAGGGCTTCCATGAGACACTTTGCATAGACTTATCAACATTTCTACATACAGGGGGGGCAGCTATTCTTTGTACATTTCTACCCAGGGGCACACTTGATTGTTACTGTGGGTGTACATATGATGAGGGGTTCACCTGACACTTATACACATTTACTATGCCTGCACTGCTATGTACAGTACACCATTTCAGTCTGTACTGTTGCCTATTGTACTGGCTTGAGGCATACTACTGTACTACACTTCTTAGCGTCCAATGCCACATATATTAGATTGCATCTTCATAGCCTAAACAACCCACATCACATCGCCTGGTCTGATGTTCTCTGTCTGCATATACCTGTGGGGGAGGTTACCCATATGTGTCTTTAGGGGCATGTTTCAGTATTTCTTTGTGTTTGCATTACTGTACAATTGTCCAGCTGTGTCTGTGGTTAGTGGTTCAGTACTGTGACTATAGTGCACAGTATCCTGGGTTTGAGCCCTGTCACTGCTGTTTATTTTCATGCTGGGCAGACCAGACTGCTTAAGGGACAATAAAGTTAATATGAGCATGTTTACCTGTGTTTGGTCAATTTTGCCCAACCTTGCCCAACATTGCTCAACATTGCCTGACATTGCTCTAATTAGCACGGGCAATTGTGTTTACATATACTAAATATTGGTAAAAGCTGCTTAGCACTGTTTTATATTGCTTAAAACATGGCAATCGTGCCTCAGGTGTTGCTGCAGGGCTGCTTATGTCGGATGCACATATTACACTCCCTATACATGTTTGGAAACAGGTAGTATCAAGTTAGGCATCCCCTTTATTTTATGTGCGAATCAGAAAGTGGTATCATTTCCAGGGTTCCTACTGAGCCAGTGTATTGCTATGCATTGCCTCTTTGCCAAGGCCAAGGCATACTGGGCACACCTCCTTCTGCCTACTGGGGCAGGTTCAGGTTGTTCCTCCTCCAAGTCACGCTGTGCCTGTGCAGGCCTTAGCAATGGTGGGGGGCTGTTTGCCCATGCCCCATGCTGTTCCTGCTGCAGCTGTTTTCGCTGGATCATATTGTGTATCATGGCACATACCATGACAATTTGGGTACATGTAGTTGGTGAGTACTGCAAGGCTCCACCAGATGTGTCCAGGCACCGGAACCATGACTTGAGCATCCCAAACACACACTCGATTACATTTTGCATTTGTGCGTGTGCCTCATTATGGAGTTCTTGTTCAGGTGTGTGTGCATTTCTGATGGGTGTCATCAGCCACGGCTCCAGTGCATATCCACCATCCCCCACTAGGTGACTGTCAGGGATGTCCCCATTAGCAAATGTCTGGTACAGCTGCGTCAGATGCCAGATATGGGAATCGTAGTAGCTTCCAGGGCAGCCAGCACACACATTCAGTATTATGCCCTGGGCATCGCACATGACCTGGCAGTTGATGGAGGGGAAGCCCTTGTGGTTGATGTAGGCCCTACCCCACTCACCGGCTGGTGCTTTGATGTGTATGTGCATGCAGTCAATTGCACCCACTACCTCAGGGTATTCTGCTATTTGCTGAAAGAGATGCATATTGCTGGCCAATACCTCATGGGAATTGGGGAAGTATACATGATCACCGACATGTGCTGACATGGCATTCAGGAACTGGTGCAGTACCCTGGATGCTGATGCCTGTGATATCCCCATCATATCACCAGTTGGTCTCTGGAAGGTACCTGTTGCTAGTATTCTTAGGCCAATACATACCTGGGTTTCCAGTGGGATGGATTCCCCCCTGTTGGTTCTGTGTGTGAGGTGTGGCCTGCACAGCTCAATTTTCTGCAGGAGGTCTCTGTCCACTCTATAGCGCTCCACTATCTCCAGCTCATGTAGCCGCTGGTAGGTTACCCTGGGACTGTACACTCTTCTCCGTCTCCTCACTGTGGGTTGCTCAGCAGCATTCACATTGGCACCACCCTCAGCATCTTGCGCATGTTGCCTTATAATAGCAATGGCAGCCCCTAACATTTTTTTGTCTCAGTTGAGCTTTTAAAGTTTTCACTTCTCTTTGTAAACTGCAGTGTTGCAGTGTTTCTGAGGAAAACATGGGAGAATGTTGTTTGCAGAGTTTTAAGTGCTGGGCTGGGCTAGTGTATTGCCTGTGTAATTAGCTGATTCTGATTGATTTCACCTGGCAGGTCTGCTAGTTCTCCTTGCTTAACTTCCTACTACTTCTTTCCTTCCTTTTCCCTTTCTGTTTCCACAGGGGCAGTGACGCGCAAACAAGTGCAAATGCGCACACGCGCGCACACAGGCTTACACAGGCTTAGGCGGGTGCACACACACGCACACAGGCCTAGACAGGTTTACAGGCATGCACACGCGTGCACACAGTGTAAGCATCTTTGCAAGAAACTTTGGTGATATCCACGGTGCACACCTTCGGTTTCTGAGTTTCAGTTAAGACAACTGTAACATGCCTCTTCCAGTCCTGAGTCACTTACAGCAAACACATGCCACTCTGCTCCAATAAGCCTACAGTCTTTGATACATACCCCCTCATAATGTCACCTATTTTCTACTCTGTTACTCCCCTAATCCTACTCTTACACTCTAGGGACATGGTTCACATGGCAGGCAAAATTGGGATTCACTATCCTTATCCTCATTTGCATACGATTGCCTAGTAATGCTTGGTTACATCTCTCAGACTGAGCTTCCCCCCTTAGCAACCACTACTCAGTAGCCATGTTGTCTTCAGCCTGACATTCACCTGCATGGCAGATGAATATTTTTAATAAAATGCCTATTTTTGGCTTTTATTTTTTTTTTCTGTTTTTTAGAGCACCACACGTTTGCGTGGCACTGCGCTACACTTAAACATCGGAGATCGGGGAAAAAAAATTTTTTTCTTATTTTGCAACGGATAAAAATGACAGTGGCCTTATATTTGGCCATTGGCATGCTTCCTCAACTGGATGCATCCTTTATTTGGAGCTATCATAGCTCCGTTTTGCTATTTGCAGAATGGTACTCCGTTACCAATGGAGTACATTTCTGCAAATAACACTACTCTTACTCGGACAGGTTAGTGTTTCCTGGATCGCACATTTACCTCATTTGCATAGCTTTCAGCAGCAAATGAGGTAATTTGCTTATCATAACACTGTCTGTGCAAGGGTAGTCTTAGGGGCTCTCATGCATGTCCCTGCTGGCTGTTCCTGGATCGCTCGCCAGACATATTGGCTATCTGGAGTCTTACTCTACTCTTAGACTCGGTGCAAGCCTTTGTGAATCCGGGCCCTTGTGTTTTAATCACAAACATAATGTAGAATGTTAAAAATCCAAAACCACATACAGAGTGAACCAAAACAATGCAGTTGTCTAAAATAACACCCAAACTTTAATAAAATGTTAGCACTTTCACAGTTATTAAACACACTGCCTTTTCATACGTGATCACAGTTCAAACTCTCATTCTATAAAGGTAACTTCTAAAGTATCCTAACCAATCAAAAAGTTCATTACATCGGTATCACAGCAACAATGTTGCAGTACAGAAGTTACTCATACTCACTTAAAGGCAAAAGTGTCCTATCTCTATAAATACAGATTAAGATCATATGAAAAAATACATTAAAAATACAATAAAAATACATCAACCTACACATATATGAATAAAAGCTAAACCTAACAGTGAATAAAATGTCTTCACTTGCGCAAACTCCTAGCTTTAAGAAGGGGCTTCATTGGAATTTTATTGTTCAAGCCCTTACCAATGTCCACCCTCATTCTAATAATCCACCTCATCTCAGAAACCTCTGTTGAGTTTTCAGTATAACCACCACGGTCATTGAGTTTAACCACTTCCATAACCAGAAATCTAAAAACATGGGTTGAGTCATGACCTACATGTTTGGTCAAGGCATTCATAATGATACCATTTTTAATATTATACACATGCTCCCTAATCCTATCCCTAAATCTCCTATCAGTTTTCCCTACATAAAATTACGAACATTTACAACAACAGGCTAAATAAATCACGTTAAAAGAATTACAGTTTGCCTCAATGATAAAAGTAAATGTCTTCCCTGTATTTGGATGTTTAAAAATTCCTTAATCAAAGGTTACCTCTAAATATACTGATCCCAAGGATATTGCCAATATCCTGGTAGATTGATTCAGTGCCAACTTCACCACCCCTCACCCCCTAAATGGCCCATCTCAGCACCAGAAGATTGCCAAATTCCGGTAATAATGGCCAAACAGGTAAAAAACGCACACTACAAAGCTAAGAATACAGCATCCATGGGACGAGATGACATCCCGGGCTGTGTACTACATGAACTACAAAATGAACTGGCACCTCACCTAAGTGTCATGTTTAATCATGCCCTCACCTCAGGCTTCATGCTCATTGAGTGGCGCACATCTACAGTTATCCCACTCCAGAAGGGGGGATCCACCTTGTATCCCAGGAACTACTGCCCCATCAGTCTGATGAGCCTGATCTGCAAGGCCCTGGAATGTATTATCATGGAATATATAAACAAAGACATTGGCAACCTTAAAACACTGGATCCCACCCAGTTTGGGTTCATGAAGGGCCGATCTTGTCTCCTGAACCTGATTGACTTCTTTGAATCAGTCTCCAGAGCCGTGGACGAGGGTAAGGCAGTCCACACAGCCTATCTTGACCACACCAAGGCCTTTGACACCATCCTCCACTCTGGAATCATAGATACACTTACTAAGCTTGGAATTAATCCCTACATCACTTAATGGGTTGCCAACTGGCTTACTGACAGAACCCACACTATAAAAGTAGCTGACTCCAAATCCAGCTCCAGACAAGTGACAAGTGGAGTACCTCAGGGTTCAGTCCTGGGACTTCTCTTGTTTGGCTTCTACTTCTCTGAAGTACAGGCCAACACTAAGGGACTTTGGCTAACAAAGTTTGCAGATGACTGCAAACTGGGAGCCATTATTGAATCCCCAAATGATGTGGATACTCTACAAAAGGGCCTTACAGAAACAGATGCTTAGTGCCAGAGCCATGGGCTCAAGCTCAATGCCGAGAAATGTATAGTTACCCCCTTTGTGAAAAAACATATACCCATGAATTACCACATAGGTGGCAGTACACTAAACACCGAAAGTGTGATAAGAGACTTACGTTCATAGGTTCATAGGTTCATACTAGGCTATCTGCCCAAGGGCATTTATAAGCCTAGCCCATAGTTTTGTGGCTTACGCCACCCCTTTTGTATGGGGAACTATACCCATTATTTTGCTGTGCCTCTGTCTAGCAGTGACACTGAGGTAATCCCTGGAGTATATAGGTTCATAGGTTCATTAGGGACACAGGTGGACCAGTGGTCTCACCTTCAATAACCACATCGCCACAAGAGTCAGGAAATCCTTCTATGTGGCACACCTCATCACTAAGGGCTTTTTATCCAGAAAAAAGGAGGTCATTGTCTCACTGTACTCATCCCTCATTAGACCCATTATAGAATACAACACCCCATTTGGTATGTACCTCTCAAGACATCTGCAACAACTGGAAAGGTCGCAGAAATACCTCACTAAAAGAATCACAGGCCTAAAGCAGATGTCCTATGCTGACCGCCTTATAAAATTCCAGCTATACTCTGTCGCATATCGTCTACTCCGAGGCGATCTCTGCTTAACATATAAGGCCATGTCAAACCCAGAGCTGTTGGTACACTTAAAGAAATCCCAATCCCTCAGAGCCACACAGTCCAGGGATCAAAACCTTCTCATCACAATAAACAAAACATACCGGAGGGATAAGTTCCTGACCCAGGGACTCCCCAGACTCTGGAATAGACTGCCCATACATGTCAAGCAGACCACCTCTTTGGCCCTCTTCAAAAGGAACCTTGATGATTGGATGGGAGAAAGGAAATTCACCCCGGGGATCATGTCAGTTGCCCTGCTAGACAGGGGTCCAGGGAAGTAAATAGTGTGGGAAGAAATAGCCAGGGAATTGTTATGGCTAGGCTTGTATAGGGCCTAGGGCTGATAGCCTAGTACCATCCTATGAACCTATGAACCTGAAGAATCAATATATGAACAGAAATTACATTTAAAACAGGAAAATGCCCTCAAATTGATATCGTGTGAGAAATTATTTACTTTATTTCTGGAATAATATAATAATCTCTTAAGGGATTTCTTATTTTTAAATAGAAAACTAGGTCTTTCCCCTACTATCTGTTTTACGTCTGGATTGCTAGTTAAAATGGGCCAGTATTTTTTCATCACTTCAGTCACTAAATTAATATTACTGGAATAAAAAACAGGTACACGAACAACATCTGTATTGTTCCTATCAGCATTAATTCACAAATCATTAATCTCCAAAAAGTAAGGTTTGGCTGTTGTTGATCTTAAACCAGGGACCTCCCCAATAACAGATTCAGTATAATTATCTGTGTATCCTCTTTCTTTAAGCCTCTTCTTCAGATCACCCAATTCATTCAAAAAATGTCATTATCAGCATTTAACCTGGAAGCTTTCAGGCCTTGCCCCCTTACAATATTTTTAAAAATATAAGTAGGATGCATGCTCCTTCTGTGTAATAAGGTATTTTAGTAACTTTCCTTCTTATTTGTTATAGTACTTAAATTCCCATCTGACTTCTTACAAATCTTAACATCTAGAAAATCTATTCCATCACAAGATTTATTCATACTAAATTGCAAAAAGCCCATTCCAAAAACAAGAAAGGTGGGACACTGCTGGAGTTTCTGTATCCTTTATTAAAAACAAACAAAAATAACCAAAGATAAGCACTTTCGGGTGGAAACCCTTCATCAGATCACATACAAATAAACATTCCAGCAATTTAAACTAGTATCCAACCAATAGGGATCAGTAAACTACCCGCCTTTTCTGTAAGGCTGGCTTTAAAGGTACATATTCATTTAGCCCAGGACTTCTATGGGCCATTAGTTCCAAAATCCATTTGGATTCTAAGGATTCTGTGATGAGCTTGATGTCACCTCCCCTATTACTCATTGCAACATTAACCACAGCTTTAAACCTAAAGTTGTGCGTGGGGTTGATCTCAATGTGCCTATAAAGGGCATTGTGTGTGTCTTTATTCCTGATTGATGACAAATGTTGAAGCATCCTAACCTTAAACATACAGTTAGTTTTCCCCACATAAAATCCCGGACATTGTGTGCACTCTGCCAAGTACACCAGGTTGCATGTCCTACATGCGCCTTAGCCTTAAAGTTGAAAATACTGCCATTGACTGGATGTACAAAAGTATTGTCCTTGTTAATAAAAGGACATGCTTTGCAATAGCCACAAGGGACACTACCTGCTCTTTCCTTGAGGGGATTTAAGTTGGTGAAAGATTTCTCCTTGCATAGTATGTCTTTTAAATTCTTATTCCTCCTGGACCCAAACTTGGGATAGACCCCTTCTATGCTTTTCAACTTACTGTCTCCCATCAAGATGTTCCAATTCCTGTTAAGTGTGTCCCTTATATCCCCAATATTGCTACTATAAGTGAAGAACAATTTTGGTTCCCCCGACATAAAACTTACAGGAGCGGATGTTTTTGCTTCCCCTCTCTTGCACCTAAGCCATGGTTTAAATTTATTCTCCCTTTTTGAATAGTTGGTGTCCACTACCTTATTAATTAATTTTCTTTTATACCCCCTTTCAAGGAAACAACCCTTCAAAGCAGCCACTTCTCTCTCATATAGTGTATCATCCAGGCATAGCCTGGATAACCTGCCAACCTGTCCCTGGATAATATTGGGAAACATGGAACGGGGGTGCATACTGTCAAAATACAGCATGGTGTTCTTCCAACATTCTTTCCTATATAAACGGGAGGAAAAACCTGTCCTGTTTTGTGAAATACATATGTCCAGAAAATCTATCTGTGTATCTGAATATTTCTTCGTAAATCTAAGAAAAGTGGTGGTAGAATGTAAATATTCCACAAAATCCTCCAGTAATGTTAAACTTCCCTTCCAAAGGAAAAAAACATCATCTACAAAACGTGTGTACATATGTATATATTGCATCCATTCATGATTGTTAAATATAACATCCCTTTCCCAATACCAAAGGACCAGGTTGGCATATGTATTAGCACAGGGGGTGCCCATAGCTACCCCCTGTGCTTGTCTATATGTCTGTTGAACACCTATAAACACATTATTCTCCAAGACTACAGTTAATAATGTCTTGACTAAGACTATTTTATCTTCATCTACATCCAAGTCTTTCAAGACCATACCTATGGCATGAACACCATATTCATTGCTAATCATAGTGAAAAGACTATGGACATCCAATGTCACCATCAAAAAATTGCCCTGTGCCTTATCACAATTCACCTCTCCTACTTTTTGCAGAAAATCACCTGTATCCTTGAGTATAGTGGTCACCCTGTCTACATAGGGACGAAGTGTATGCTCTAACCAAATGGAAATGTTTTCTGTGACCCATCCCCTATAAAAGGAAATTAATTAATAAGGTAGTGGACACCAACTATTCAAAAAGGGAGAATAAATTTAAACCATGGCTTAGGTGCAAGAGAGGGGAAGCAAAAACATCCGCTCCTGTAAGTTTTATGTCGGGGGAACCAACATTGTTTTTCACTTATAGTAGCAATATTGGGGATATAAGGGACATAATTAACAGGAATTGGAACATCTTGAGGGGAGACAGTAAGTTGAGAAGCATAGTAGGGGTCCATCCCAAGTTTGGGTACAGGAGGAATAAGAATTTAAAAGACATACTATGCAAGGAGAAATCTTTCACCAACTTAAATCCCCTCAAGGAAAGAGCAGGTAGTGTCCCTTGTGGCTATTGCAAAGCATGTCCTTTTATTAACAAGGACAATACTTTTGTACATCCAGTCAGTGGCAGTATTTTCAACTTTAAGGCTAAGGCCACATGTAGGACATGCAACCTGGTGTACTTGGCAGAGTGCACACAATGTCCGGGATTTTATGTGGGGAAAACTAACTGTATGTTTAAGGTAAGGATGCTTCAACATTTGTCATCAATCAGGAATAAAGACACACACAATGCCCTTTATAGGCACATTGAGATCAACCCCACGCACAGCTTTAGGTTTAAAGCTGTGGTTAATGTTACAATGAGTAATAGGGGAGGTGACATCAAGCTCCTCACAGAATCCTTAGAATCCAAATGGATTTTGGAACTAATGGCCCATAGAAGTCCTGGGCTAAATGAATATGTACCTTTAAAGCCAGCCTTACAGAAAAGGCGGGTAGTTTACTGATCCCTATTGGTTGGATACTAGTTTAAATTGCTGGAATGTTTGTTTGTATGTGATCTGATGAAGGGTTTCCACCCGAAAGCGCTTATCTTTGGTTATTTTTGTTTGTTTTTAATAAAGGATACAGAAACTCCAGCAGTGTCCCACCTTTCTTGTTTTTGGAATTTGCTATTCGTTTGTCTGGTGGGACTTAGGCACAGCATTGAACTATACTTTTTGGACATTAAATTGCAAAAAGGGGGTACTTGTATCAAGATTTTCATAAAACAGTGCCAAATCACTCTCAGCATCTGTCCATATTAAAAAAAGTAATTGACAAAGCTTGACAAAGCTGTGATGCCCCACCTCTGGGCCAGTAATCAAGGAGCCTCAATCCTCACCACTGGTACTGGTGGGGAATGTTCACTGGGATGATAGCAGGTATACCCACACAGTATCTCCAGATGCAGTCCTGTGCATCAAGCACAATCAAGCACAATTTCCCTTAAGAGCATACAGAGAATACAGTCAGTCTGGGGTCTGGTTCCTATATCTTTCTCCAGATCCCTAATAAGACTCCCCACTGGCAGAGCTATAGAGTTGAAATCTCAGCTGAGTGTCAAAGCCAAGATCTACAGTCACCTTCTCTGTTCAACCACTGCTTCGTATCCCTGCCCAAGTAGCTGACACGCACACACTCATGAAGATTTGATTTATGCACACACACACACACACACACACACACACACACACACACACACCTGGCAAAGGCTGGCACAGGTTTACTAGCTATGCCACCTTCTGCCCAGACTATAAGGTAGTTACCACTGCCACCAGACACTCCCGCCAGCTACCTTAAGGCCCTTACAAGGGCATCCAATATACTGAGTGAAATTAATATTAATACAAATGATAGTTTTACCAAGAGCAAGGCTATTAGGACTGGCCCACACAGTGTCACCAAATACATATGGAATTACTCTCAAAACTTAAATATCTCTACAAAGATCAGCCACAATGAAAGGTTTAAATATATTTAAAAATAATTAATAAAAGAACAAGACAATGCTAAATATATATTCACAGTGACATCAGAGTTCTAAATCATAGGAAATATTTAAAATAACATTGAAGGACAGAATCAGACAAATAAAGAAAAACAATATCTAAAGAAAGCTTCACTATATTCCTGACTGAATCTAAGAGAATTACTATGCCCTACTTACTTAATAGAACAAGGCAGATGATGCGGTGAATGGTCCTTCTTATTGTCAAGCTCAAGACAGAATACAGAATGCTCAGTCTCACTAAGAGACTTTTCAAAATAATATCTAAAATATTACTTCTGGGATAACTTGCAGCATGACATCACTTCCTGTCATCTAACTTCTAATTTGCATGCAAACACCCATTGCTGGAAGATGGCAGAATTTAGCACCTACCTGTAAAAATACACATGCAAGGGCTTTTGCTCGGATCTGTGGTAGCTGCTGGAAGTCATAAAGCAATTTTATACCTCCATGCTTCCAGAGAAGTAATTAGTTCACCCCAAAGACAGTACAGAAAGTTTCCTAGTATAGACATTGTGTCTTTGGCTGCATTGAAACCTGTGAGATAGCATATTTATGGCCTAGCCTGTAAAGTGATTTAATTTCAGATATATTTTAAAGTTTGCTGGACTGAGGTTAGCCTTCCAGTTTCCTCTGTTAAAACATATACATTTAAAAAGTTACATAGTGCATGTACATTTCTGTTCACTCCAGTAGGGCACACTGTGGCTACATTTCAAAACAAGCACTTTACAAATATCTTTTCAACACAAACATCTGTACAAATCAGTTTGACATGCACATGATATACAGTCCTAATACATTTATAACCCAAGCATCTTGTATAAATCAGTTTGATATTCACAAATGACATATAATTATTTACAAAATTAAAGCTAGCTGCACTGGATTTACCTCCTATACCTGCAAAAGCATCTATAAAAGACCACAAGGTACCATTTCAAAGGTTTCAAAATCACCTCCTCTTCTCACATAGCCATTACCATGTTGGCATAGCTATTTGCACTGGATGTGCCCATAGCTACACCATCTCTTTGTAAGTACACTTCTTGACTAAACATAAAAACATTGTTCTCAAGGACCATCTCCATCAATGCTGTTGTTTGTCTTTTCCCGGTTAGGGGTCGCCACCGCGGAACTCCAGTCCGTTAATGATTGGCAAAAGATTTTTATGGTGCCGAGTTGCCAGCCTGACACCCAACCTTCAGTGAAAGCATGCTCATTCATGCATGTCACTCGACTAGAGTGAGGACATGCAGACTCCACACAGAAGGCACTTCAGCCGAGAATCGAACAGGCGAACCTCTTTCTGTGAGGCAACAATGCTACCGTTGTACCACAGCGGCTATAAGGACCAGCCCATCAATAAACAAATTAAATCAACAGACTAAGAGTCATAAGTACTATATTTTACCAAATACATTTAAAGCATATCAATCTCGGTCGCATTAGGCATGACCATAAATAAGAATAGAAAATCTAAAGTAATTAATAAAAAGTTACCATCAAGCTCCTTCCATTTGGTTATAAAAACAAATAAGTCAGTCAAAAACTGCTTTGAGTCTTTCAAGATATACTCATTTTTATCTAAAACAGGCCTCAGATGTTTTTCTATGTAAATCGAAAGAGGCTCTGTACACCAATTACGACCTGAGACTATGATATGAAAGAAGGAAATGGGGGTCTTTATGAATTTTTGGGGGCCCTTGTATAACAGGGATTACAGGAGCATCTATTATGAAATAATTATATAAATCTAAGTTTATGACCCTACCCAATAAACAATTAAACAATGTATCATGTATTCTTAAAATCATACATTCAGCATCAGAAATCCTCATCATCTAACGTACATTTCATAGTGTCATAATAATAATCTCAGTCCACAACAACCATGGGACCTCCCTTATCAGCAGGTCTAATAACAATAGTATCACCATTCTTTAGTTGTTTTAATGCTTGTTTCTCTGGTGTGTTCACAATGGAGAATGTGTTGGCTTAACTGTTGACATATCATTTATATGTCAAAACCCTCATTTATTTTTGAATGTGTCAGGTGTTTTAGTAAAGAAAGAAGTCTGGTACATTCATATCCATGAAACACAGCAGCCAGAATGGTTAAATAATGAATTAAACATGACATATGCATTATTATTTGCTGTAAAGTAGTTTTTAGTTAAATAAGTTAATTGTATGTATAATTAGCAATTAATTGGATCTCATGTATGATTGATTGTTTTTACTTTTTATTTAATAATGTCAGGATGTTTTTACAAACCTAAGAAGGCATTTTGTTGAATAATAAAGAATGTAAACTACTCCATGAGTTGCCAGATCAAGCTCTTCATAATTTAATTTTTATAACTTAATTTGGCATGGTTAAGTAGAGCGAGGCATAAAAACACTTACTAGTATGATATTTTTTTTCTGAAGATATTCCCTACCTTTGAAATAGACTCCTTCTCAATATCAAACAAACTAGCTCCCTGACTGCCTTCAAACTTAGTCTTAAAGATTGGATGGGTAACTGCAAATTAATTTTTGTATTAATGTGAATGATCCATTCAGAGAAAGCTAGTTTACTCTTATCAATAACAGGGTCTTCTTCTTCTTTTGTCCCTAGCTGGTGGAGGTGGCCAACCCCATAGTCGGTATGCTGCTGTGGGTGCAGCTGGATTTGGACTTCCTTCATGACACCCTTACATGATTTTCAGTCCATGGTAATGATGCTGACCTCCTGCAGGTTAAGCTACCCGCTTCTCAGGCCCTCTTCAAACTGTTTAGCCCACTCCTTTTTTGCTTCAGATTTGTGAACTCTCCAGTTTGTGGAGCACTCTCTCCATTATAGTCTGTACGGCAAGTGGCAGGTGTCTATCCTGTGTATGTGTGCAAACCAGTGCAGCCTCTTGTTCTGGATCTGTTCACAATTGTTGGCTGCTGATCACATCTGGTCTGGATGCTTTCATTTCTACTGCAGTCACAAAGTGAGATTCCAAAGATTTGGCACAGGCATCACATTTGGAAAACCTCAAATTTGTTCAGGTCTGTCTTGAGAAGGCTCTACATTTCCAATTCATAAAAGAGAATTGGCAAGATCAATGCCCAGAAAAGGTGAATTTTGGTGGTGATAGAGATGTCTGTCCTCTTCCACAGACACCATTTAAGCAAGACAAGTGCTGCAGTGGCTTGTACAATCCTGCTATGGACTTCAGCTGTTGATGCAAACTTCTTATCCTGGACCAGCAAACTCAGATACTTGAAATCTTGTGTTTGTTCAATTTGAAATCCCCCAAGGTGGATGGTGGCATCTGACCCATCAGTTGCCATCACTCTGGTCTTGTCCACTTTTATTCATAGGCCATATGATTGGGCAATCAGGGCAGTGTCATAGTGGATATTTGTGGCCTCAGCATCACTTCTTGCAAAAATGGCACTGTCATTGATGAACATCAGGTCATTCACAGAATGGGCTTCATTGTACTGGACTCCACCTCTACACTCAAATACTCTTCTTATGATAGCATCTGCCACTATGTTGAACGGCAGTGTACAGACCACCTCTTGATGGACCCCATTCTGGATAGTAAGCTCTTCAGACAGTTTGTTCCAAATGTGCACCTGGCTAGATGAACCATTTTATGACATTTGAAGGACTGATGATTTTCTTTAGCATGTGCTTGGTCTTCAATGTCTTCCACAGGGTAGGCCAGTGGATGCAGTCAAATGTGGACTTGAAATCGATAAAAACGATAACACTTTCCTCCATTAGCTGATGGATGGTGATGATTTGATTACAGCATCCTCTGTTTGGTCTGAATCCAGCCTGTTCTTCCCTGTTCATTGGCTAGTGGTGTTTCTGCAGCCTGAATTGTATAATTTTCATAATGACTTTGCCAGTGATGGAGAACAGGCTGATGCTGCAGTAGTTCTTGCATTCCCTATTGTCTCCCTTCTTGTGGATGAGTATGATGATGGCCTTCTTCCATGTGGATGGCATCTGTTCAGTAACCCATATCAGCTCTATCAGTGCATGGAGTCAGTGGAGCAGAATATCACCTCCAGCCTTGATTGCTTCCACAGTGACCTGATCTACTTTTTTGCCTTGTCATTTCTCAGTGTTCTGATAGATGATTTCACCTCTTAAACTGTTGGCTTTTCATCTATCATTGGGGCCTCATGAAGATCAATGGCTGGCAGGTCAACCACTGGTCCATGAGGTGAGTCATGGTTGTAAAGCTCTAGAAAGAATTACTTCCAACAATTCAGGTACTCACAAGGTGAATGCACAAATGTCCCATCTGCTTTTTTGATGTTGTAACTGGTGGATTTGGTCTTTCCATTCAACCATTTGAGGAAGCTGTACAGGGTGCGGTACTCTTGTCTGGGTGCCACCTCCTCAAGGTTGGCTGGCACCTGGTTCCAATATGCTGCCCTTTCTCCTTTCAGCTGCTGGCAAATTTCTTGATTGAGCTGTCGGTATTGCTCATAGTTGACCAGCTCCACCTGCTTCCATTGACCTACAAGATCCAGGCACTCATCAAAAATATATATAGATGCATTCGGCAGTGGATAGGCCAGCATATCACTTTGCTGCATTCCATGATAGAGTTTGATATCTGCTTTTCTGCCTCATCCACATCCTCCATTTGGGCCAATTCTGCAAACCAGTTTGACATTGCAATCTGGAAATCCTGTTTGCGGGTGGGTGCCATCGATTATCTCCAGTCCAGCTTGCCTGCAAAGGTGACTTGCACTTTGCAGACTGTAAGTGAAGCGATACCACAGCACAGACAAGGTAATGATTAGAGACACAGTCAGGTCCTCACGTAGCATGGATATCCATGAGTGATAATCAGAAGTGAGAGTTAACCAAGATGTAGTCTAATATGGCTGAGTCCTCGCTGGATGGGTTTTGCCATGTAAGCTGGTGTTTGCAGTGATGCTGGAAATGGCTATTTTCCACAATGAGTTTGTTTAATGCAACAAAGGACAGAAGGCACAGGCCATTATCATTCATGTTCCCATGGCCAAATCTACCCATCGTTCCTTCCCAACTGAACCTGTCCTTGCCAATGTAGGTATTGAAGTCTCCTGTCAATATGATCATCTCAATCTGTGGGATCAAATCCAGCATGTATTGGAGCTGGTTGTAAAAGTTATCCTTAGCTGGATCCGGACTCATCTCGGTTGGTGCGTAGATGGACAGAATGTGGGTCTTGATGATGCCATTGATGGTGAATATTGTCAGGTGGTCTGATATTGGTTGGAAAGTGATTATGCTTCTTGCAGCCTGGCTATCCACCATAAACTTGATACCAGCCTCTCACTTCTCACTACAGCTACTGTATTACAGCATTTGCATATCATGAGTTCCATGACAATGATTTCCTTCTGCGCGATGTGGTGGCCAGTTCAAACATTCCATGCAGTGATACGGGTTTCCAGTTTTGGTATAATGAATTTCCTCAGCCAGTAGCCCAGTACTCACTAGCACCCTGGGTCCCCAATGATGGTGCATTGGCTGCCCCAGATGTGGTAGAATGAGCAAATGAGTTTATTCGAATTTCCATGCAGTTTCTTGCCTGGTACCCAATTGTCATAGTGACAGGGTGACCACCCCCTCCTTTTGCAATCAGGCTTGGGGTGCTCTTGGCAGAGTTCAACACAAGAGTAATTTTGCAAAAATTTTTGATGGTTTCATAGTCATGACCTTAGCATTAACCTATGAGCTTATTCAGATTTATCTCTTTTACAATATTATTTGTTTTAGGTCTAGCTTCCAAATCCAGCATTTTAGATGCTACTTCAGCTATTAGTTCCTGCAAGGACACTAAGGTTGACATATCAGATACTAGGTGGTGCTTCAGGTTAGATATCCTTTCTACTTCACTTGTACTTTAGTGAAATTAGTTAATTGTTTCTTAATTTCTGCTGAGTTATACTGACAAACAAACAACTTCTTTATCTGAGAGTTAAGTTATGACTCATTGCACAATGCTCTGAATCAAACTGTAAACGTAAAACAAGGTGAAACAATCTTTTTACTTATACTTGGCTATGACTTCTCACTAATGTGTATCACAGAATAGTGCTCTGATAGAGTTGTTGAATTTATACAGTCTTCAATTGTTAACTGGAATTATAGGCTGCATTAATTCTATCACTCAGAAAAATAACAATACTTTAAATTACAATATTATGGTTAAACTATATGCTTTTTAATGATTTTAAAAGAGGTGACTGAGAAATAAAAAATGCTGACTATGGTAGTCATAGGGGTTCTGTATTAATTCCAACATGTACAGAATATTGCTTGTTAATAAAAACATGCTTATCCCTTAAATACAGCAGCAAGTGGTATTTTCAGATATGTAGAATAAAGTAATAAAGTGAAACATTCCTCCTGCATATATTTGACTGCAATACAGATGAATTAGATTGTATTCTAAGATCTGTACTCATGCTAAATGGTTGGTGTTACCTAAACACCATTAACAGCAGTACAACTGGATAACATTTGGGAGAATCTGATTTGCCATGTTCAGATTGTTGTCAATTCTTAATAAAATGATAACTATATATTATACAATCAGGTAGTTTCTAGTAAATTTGTAAGGACACCAGACCACTATAGCATTCAAGCATTTTATTTTTTAAGGTGTTTAACTTCAAATGACTACTAAACATTGCTTATTTACAATGGTTTTACAAATCTTAATTCGTATAGTTGCATAACCGTTATTTTTTAACCAAATTATCAGAATAAAAGGCACTGGCTTATAATATGTGTATGTAATTATACAGCATTTTTCAAATAGGTATATTCTGATGTATGTATAATTCTTCATTTTAGTTATATGATTACTTCCAAGACATGGGTGTGATTTTTCATTATAAAAGAAAACTGCAGTCATTCTGGCTTCCAAAGGAATACTTAGAAAAAAAGAGATAATTAGTATCCTTGATGGAACCAATGTACAGTCTATTTCCTAAGTTGTATATAACTTTTAAATAAAGAGTATTCGTGAACAACCTCCTGAATAACATGCAAAATATTTATATTAATCCTTTGCAAGGATTTTGTTAACTGTTTCAGCTGTATGTTCTTTTCCATAGACTTTCATGACATTTCTCACATTCATACACTATTGCCAGCATTTCATGTTGTGAGTTCATAGGTTCATATGTGCTTACTGGTCTATTGATTCACCGGGAGTCTTTAAAAGCCTGGGTCTACACTCCAATAAAGTTTTGCTTTTGTAATTTAAGCAAGAATAACCAAAGCTGCTCAGAACATTTACATGTTACTCCTAACCGTAAAGGTTGAGGGTATTAAACCAAGGATGAATTTGTGGTTTCCCATCCAATCAACCAGACTGTGTTTGAACATGTTAAGGGAACTACTTTGGTTTATGTGGAGAGGAAGACAATTCCAAAGAAGTGGTATTCTCTGTGATACATATCTATCCCTAAAACATGTTCTATTTATGTTGCAGAAGAGATCAGGTTCTCATTCACTCCGGAGCAGCTCTGAAAAAGCTGCCTACTTAATTCCACCATAGGAATAACAGTGCAGCCTGAGCTCATTTTCAGAAAATCCATTTGTAATACCATACAGAAAACAAATGTTCATAACTCTTTAACTATAAAAGCTAGACTAAAAATGTAAACGCGAAAGTTGTTCAGCAGACACTGACCTTTCCAACAGTGTAAATGTTGATAGTGCATACCAAAGTCATTATTAAATATTTAGCAAGGAAGGCTGATATTGTGCATATTTTTTACCTTTTTGGAAAAGCAAAGCACAATATCTTGGTCAATGTACCACGCAGACCCATACAGTTGGAATTTAATTTGTTAATATGAATGGCACCTTTAAAATGATACCTTAACCATTACTGTGGGATGTTCCTTTCTTGAGATATTCACAGAAATATGATTAATATATTATTTCTCATAACTGATAAATAAACAAAGCATAATATCTCATCACATGTAACAGACAGAGCCTACATATCAGTGTAGAAGTTGTGCATCTGAATGTCAGCTTCAGAATGATGCATCATTTGTGTGATCACCATGTTCCCTTGCAAAGATATGGGCATAATAATGAGAAGTATTGGAAATCTATAATTTTCATAATCGTACAAGACTAAACAAACTGTGATATCTTTACATGTGTATAGTGCACAGACACAGTTCTTTTACCATGTTGTAAGGAGTAACACTGTCTTCAAAATGAGGTATTACTTGGCACACTGACATGCTCCCTTACAAAGTTATTTACCAAAATATGAAAAAAAATAATAGTTTCCATAACCTAATTCCAAACAAACTTTGATATCTGCACATGTGTCCAACATACAGGCACAATTATTTTACCATGTTGGAACCAGCAATACTGTCTTCAAAATGAGGTATTACTTGGCACATTCAGATGCTCCCTTACAAATTTATCTACCAAAATATGAAAAAAAAAATCATAATTTCCATAACCTAAGTCCAAAACAAACTTTGATATCTGCAGGTGTCCCACATACAGGCATAATTCTTGTACCATGTTGGAACCAGCAATACTGTCTTCAAAATGAGGTATTACGTGGCACATTCAGATGCTCCCTTGCAAAGTTATTTACAAAAATATGAAAAAAAAATAATAACTTCCATAACCCAAGTCCGAAATAAACTTTGATATCTGCACATGTGTGCAACATACAGGCAATTTGTTTACCATGTTGGAACTATCAATACTGTCTTCAAAATGAGGTATTACTTGGCACACTGACATGCTCCCTTGCAAAGTTATTTACCAAAATATGAAAAAATCATAAATTTCCATAACCTAAGTCTTAACAAAACTGATATATGCACATGTGTACAGCACTCAGAAGCAGTTGTTTTACCAAGTAGACACATGATTGTGAATATGCACATTCTTGGTGTAGCCAACATACTGCTGAATGTGTACATGTAAAAGAGAAAAAGCAATGTAAGGACCGCCACTCCACTAATGAACCCAGGACAGGCATGGGACTTCAGTGGCAGGCAAGGCCGTCTGATCTGTCTGATAGCTGTGTTGGCTACCCACTCAGACAGCTGATGCAACTGCAGTCTCATGACCTCCTTCAGAGTCAGCAGTCTGCCTTACCTTTGCCTTTTCTCTTTACATGTGTCCATTCAGCACTGGTCCCAAGGGATCAAATTCTGTATTACTAAGCCCTTTCTGTCATCTAAACTCTACACATGCCTGATAAAAGCAGAATAAAAAAAGAAGTATTGCAGGATGGTTACTGACATATTAGATTGTACGTGCTAGCACTCTCCTGAAACAGTTGTTCTTTCTCAGCATCTTCACCAGCTCCTTACCACAGTTATTTGCCAAACTCATACAAATATATTTTACACAACATATTTCATAATAGAGTTTTACTTACCATACTGGTCCCTACTTGTTCATTGCTGTTTTCCATTCTTCTCACAAGCTATCCTGCATAGCTCTCCTCACGCCATTGTGGAGGTCAGTCAAGAACAAGGCAATGCCCTCCTCAGTTAGGTGAATGCCATCCCTTCTGAACAGGTCAACATCTTCTGACATGACAGATTGTAGATCCACTGACCCTGTGCATCAAGTCATGCATGAACCCATTCTGTAAACATCTGGCCTTGTGCGATGCCCGTTGACTGTTTGCTGTTTTCCACATCTGTCGAGGAATTATGTCAGACCACACAAAATGACAACGTGGCCAGCACGACTGCAGGTGTTCAAAAATTGCTCTGATTTGAAATTGTGGCCTTCCGAGTGGTTGACTGATGACATCATTCCCTCAAATGTGCAGCACAAGGATGTTGGGCTCAGGGTAGATGGAACACTTCTCTTCCAACAACTGCAGTACTCCGCTCCAATGCATACCTCTTCTTGCAATCCAGTATACCTTCACACTGGATGTGGGGAAGCTCAAGTTGTACTGCTTTTAAGTTATGGAGGCATGGCTGGCAGCCCAGTGAATGTAGGAATGGCCACATACCCACACTCTCACTTGTCCATCTCCTGCTAGTGAAGTCATGTCAGTGTCAGAAGGTATACGAACCTGTACAGGAAAGACATTGTAAACAGATTACTACTGATGTTTAACAGATCTATTGGAAGAGTACATATATATGTATATCATAATGCATTACCTGGTTAGACCATCCAGATCTTCACTCCTATCCACAGGGGCATTATTCTTTTCATAAGGTACATAAGTGGTGATGACACTGCAGAGGTACATACCTACCACCCATGAAAACACAAAATTACACACAAAGACTGACAAGAGGGTACAGAAAGAGCACATGTAAAGATAAAAAGCAGGGTAAGGACAGCCTCTCCACTAATATGCCTAGGACAGGCACGTGACTTCAGGCTGTGAGCGTCTGAAGTGTCCCATACCTGTGCTGGCTACCCACTCAGACTGCTGGTAGCAGCAATGACTCCTGATTACATGCAATGCCAGCACTCTGCCTTTTCCATTTACATGTGTCCTTTCGGTAATGGTCATAAGGACTCAAAGGGTGGAGCTAATGTAAAGGGTCTTGCTCTGACCTACATACATTTACTACACCTGAAGGGAGGGAGTCTGAGTGGAGAGCTCAACCAAGACAACATGTGAAAAGACTAAGACTGCCCCAGGCTTTGTCGTTTTGCATGTGTCCTTTCCCAGAGGGGAAACACTGCATTACAGTGGCAGCCCTGAGGCCATGCTTACCTAGGACAGCAGCACTATGGGACTGAGATGAAGAGTCTCCAAGTTCCCAACTGCAATCTAGGTCAATCACAATATCTATGGATGGCTGGGTATGCCCCCCTTGATGCACCCACCAACATGAGCAGTTGGCACAGATCTCTGAATAGGAACCTTCCTGGCCTTGGTGCATAAGAGCTTAGCTGGTAACTGACAAGGGGGAACAGAAAGGGCACATGTAAATCCCCTCTAAAGGAACTACAGACAATGTATGCAGCAGATGCATCACCCTATCTTCCAAGAGAGACCACTATCATACTGATATTCATGTGTATATGCATATATGTGCAAGTACATTATGTACATACATATATATTGATATACACACATATATGCACAGACATTTTATATATATATATATATATATATATATATATATATATATATATATGAAAAAACATCAGGGGTTTTGGAGGATAGCTAGTTGATGAAGAATGGGGGTGGCTTACAATGACTGCAAGCAGAGAAAAAACACAATCTGGCTTGTGCATTCATCAAAGTGATAACGATTTCTACTTATGTGAAAAGCAGTTACAGCAGCTGAGACTTTTACCAGAAAAGTGATAATGACTCACTGCTATATTGTAACTGCAGTTATTGCTAATGTGATAATGACCATCCTTTCAGTACTGCAAAGTTATGCATGCTCAGACAAAGGTGATAATTGCTGCACATAACCTATTGAGTAGGCATTCGTTATATTACCTTGTGCAGCTGTTGTGTAACACAGACTCATTATCAATAAGGAGAACACCTGAGTAATTCATTAAAGTAGCATAACACTTGCATATTACTGAGCCCTTCCTCCCACCTAAATTCCACACATGACTGACAAAGCCAGGAAAAATGCACAACAAATATGGTAGCTCCATGCTGGCAGTAGTCAACAAATGATAACCTTTATCTCACTCCTGCAACTACTAATCACAAATAGAATAATACAAGCAGAAGTGATTTATTTTCTGCTTATTTTACATTACACTATTAATTAGTCAATGCTGTATCTGATGTCTTATATGCTGGCATATTACACTATAATAACATGTATGTGCTGTATTCTAAGTAATGTAACCATATGTAATTTTCAGAATTAATTTCTATGTTTCCCCACTAGCCAATTCACTTGTTTGCATTGTGTATGCACAAGCACCAAAATGGCACAATAAAATATTTTGACCAGCGGTCACTTCAGCAGTCAGACCATGTATGCACAAGCACTTCCCTGATACACAATGAATTATTTCCCCAAGCAACATCCTCATTACTATGTCCAGGTATACATGATTTTGTTCAAATAAAGTGAATCTTTTGTACACAGTATACTGGCTCTTTTTCTACAGGATTTTCACGTTTGTTTTTGAGCCGTGCATTTGCCTCTCACGCAGGAGTGCTGTTTTGCCTGCTACACAGGTATACATGCACCTAAATGAAATGTTTCCCCCAAACAGTCCTTCACTAACATTTCCTGGTATGTGCAACCTCCAGCATGATTACTTCACCCAAGCAACCCCTTCAGTAGAATGTTGAGCTATGCACAATCACCAAAATTAAACGCTTACCCAAATGAAACGTGTGTAACATTTCCTAATATGTACAACCACCAAAATGAAGACAGAGTCATTACCATCTGTTAGGACAAAGACCAGAGTAATTAAGTCAAAGTAGTACAGCAGTTATATCTTACTGAGCATTGCATATACCATGGAACACAGTGAAGACAGTCAAACAGTGGAGAAGCTATGGGACAACAGTGATGTTGCAATGAACTGGACGTCCCTCCAAAATTGATGAAAAGACAAGACAAACACTGGTCATAGAGGCTGCCAAGAGACCTACAACAACATTGAAGGAGCTGCAGGAATTTCTGGCAAGTACTGGTTGTGCACTACATGTGACACCAATATCCCGTATTCTCCATGTGTCTGAACTATGAGGTAGGTTTGCCAGACAGAAGCCTTTTCTTACACAGAAAAACATCCCAGACCTAAATCCAATAGAAAATGTGAATGGTGACCTGAAGAGGACTGTACACAAGAAATGCCCTTGCAAATTTTGGACTAGCAGATGTACATAAAGGACACTTGGTTTTCCAGGGTTTCACTTGAAGCAGCTGGCAGAGGTGTGAGCAAGTGGCCTTTGGGAATAGTCAGGAACACAACAGTATGTAAAACTGATCTAAGGATTTGCAGCACATTCAAACTTGAACCTCTGTCTCAACCAATACAATTCCAAAAATAAGACAAAAAACAGAGTACAGTTACAGACATTTCACACTGCCATACAAAGTTATATAATAAAATCACAGTATTCTTCCCTTATAAGGTCCATTATTGAGTACAATGCCCCTTTCATCGTGTACCTCACCCATGAATTATGATCAGATCACTACTCATAACTCTTCAGTAACATCTGCTAATTTGTGCAACCATCAAATTAAGCATTTCCCCAAGCACCCTGTTCAATAAAATGATTTACGCACAAGTACCAGAATGAAATATTACATAAGATGACCCTTCAGTAACATTTACTGGTATGTACATGCACCAAATGAAAGTCACCCAAGCAATCTCTTCTTTTTTTCAGATACACATGGCACAAAATGATTACAAAGTAAAACAATAAATAAAAAGACAGTGAAAGAATGCGTGCTGCAGTTAAAATATTGCAGTACAGTCCTTCAGTCAGCATCTATGTGTGGGTAGGGTAGCTCAAAATAGTACTAAAACTGAAAAAGTAGCAGGCAAAGTAAAACCATAAATAAAAAGACAGTGAAAGAATGCATGCTGCAGTTAAAATATTGCAGTACAGTCCTTCAGTCAGCATCTATGTGTGGGTAGGGTAGCTCAAAATAGTACTAAAACTGAAAAAGTAACAGGTGACACAGGGAAGTGTTACAATTTACAGTTACCTAAAGTCTGTGGAGTCCAGAAGATCATCATACGTGGAAATCTAAGTTGGGGAGTAGCAGTTAAACTGGAAATGGTCAGATTAAAACAAAAGACTATTTGGCCTGCACATATCTATATTTCACATTATCTTCAAAATACTAATCGCAAAGTTTTAATCAAATACCCTGCATAATTAGGCAAAACTAAACTTCCTCACCCTACTCAAAAATGTGCAACAAAATTTGCTCTTTTTAGCACCTAAAATAACCATATAAAAAACACATGCACCATGATCAGCTTTGCAAATGTACCTGCATAAATATCTGACTCGCAGATTTTCACAAGTTAGTGAATGATCACTAGTTACTGGTGATAAGTGGGCTGAGGACCCAGCTTACTCTGACCCATGCCAGGGAACCTTGCTAACAGAGGGAGGGGTATATGTGCTCCTGTTGGCCAGTGTGTGCCCACCATAAAGCCCAGCAGCCATGGGTGAATAAGCTACTGGCTGGCTGGTGTCTTGTTGCCCAGCGTGGGTTACTTGTGATAGCTCTTTTAAGCAAAAGCCGGATGTAAAACCAACCAACCTGCCAAACATGAACTGAGAATTGTTACACTTAAATGTAGGTTCACTAACAAGATGCAACTTGGAAGTGGATGACATGATGATACGGAGGAGGCTAGACATTCTATATATCCAAGAGATGAGATGATAGAAGGCAGTGCCACTTGGCTTGGGATCCAGAGTCTACTACTCAGGTGGAGGGCAGGCTAGAAATGGTGTAGGAATTGTGGTGAGAGCAAAATGGTTCACACTGCCTACCTTGACCTGGCCAAGGCATTTGACACAATAACCCACTCGAGCATTGTTGACAAACTCCAGAGGTTAGGTATAAACCCGTATGTTACCCTGTGGATAGCTAGCTGACTCATAGACAGGACCCAGGAAGTTAGAACTGGGGAGTCCACCTCTACAAAGAGGTCAGTTACAAGTGGAGTCCCTCATGGATCAGTCCTTGGACCACTCCTTTTTGGCATTTACTTCTCTGAAGTCAAGGCCAATATCAGCAGATAGGTATGTATCCCAAAGATTATCTCGTCTCTGGAACAGGTTTCCCATCCATGTGAAGCAGAGTTCTATTAGCAATATAATAACATTTGTGAGATCTTGCCTGGAGTTCAAAATATTACTTGCTGAAACAAAAAAGATGGAGTCTAAATGATGCAGCAAATATGGAAATCGCATCATGAAAAGGAGACAGCTGAGAAGGGAATGATGAGCACCTTATAAGAATAAAATATACACAAATCCTTACTTGAGAAGTTAGGAAAGTTATGATCAGGCAAATCTGAGAAACATGCAAAAATATTTGATCACCAGATGCATAGATGAGGTTACAGTGGTTCTCTAGTAGAACTGATTAATGTGATGTGATAAATGTGAAAGTTCAGATTCAAACCTACATGAAAATGAGAAAGCAGCAAAGCCATTGCAGCTTTTCAGGCAGTAAAAATCAAAAAGTGAAAAGCGTATGCTGTAAATTCTGTAAATGCTACACTGCTTATCATTTACCTTTCTGTCAGCTTTTGTCTGGGATACTGAAAAATGCAATAAATTTGAATTTAGAGCACAGTAACAGGTATTCTATTTTGCTGATATATAAAGGAAATATGGAATCTATTCCGTATTCTTTTTATTTTAGCATACGGACAGAAAGATGCAGCTTTATGTCACATTGGTAAAGCAACTATTTTAACATTCCGTTTCTTATCATCCAAAATTCACACACAAATAGAACCTTTTTCTTGGGAAAGTGCACAGCAGTTTATTATCTTATACTATTTAATGGATCAGGTAGAATGGTTTAATTACACAAGTTGGTAACACAGTTCAAACAATAACGGAAAATAACCATGAGGAGATAAAATGCCGACTTTCTAAAATACATTTTAAATTGATTTCAGAAGTTAGCACCTAATTTGATACATTTCAAAAATGATATCCATTGTTCTTACACACAGATTATTTTCCTCACAATAAAACAGACTCGACATTATGGAATTAATATTGTAAATACATTGTTGTATTAGAGCTGTTGAATATCGTTTTAATGTGAAGTGATTAATAAGCCAGTAGAATAGTGATATAGAATATCGTGTGCATGTCCAGGTAGAGTGAATAAAAAACAGTCCTTTACCGGGTATTAGACAGACAGCGGTTGATTTACTCCCTGGACACTGGAGTACATGCAAGGAACCAGCAGAGAAGTAAGTTCTTCCTTCAAAACAAAAATCCTCTCTCAAAAATATTCCACTTCCTACTTCTTCTACATAACAAATATTAATGCTATAAGTGCTACTAATACAGTTGTTATCAGATCTGGCCATTTTTTTTTTTTGGCTGATGTAAAAGTAGAAACTACAAGGGAATGCTGTAGTATTTAGGGATTATGGGTGGAATTCAATTAGTATAGGAATGTAACTGGAATTTTGGAAAGAGTAACTTCCAACTTTCATATGTGCAGTTACAATGTAAGGTTCAACAGTACTAATTTCTCGTGGAGTCTGGAAATAGAGACATCGTACAGCAGTTGCTATAAATACACTATGCAGTGCGACAAGTTAGCACGAGCAGCAACTATCAATCTATGTTAAGTTCTAGACATCTGTACATTCAATTAATTACCCCTAACACTATAATGAGAAAAATATAAACATCTATTTAGTCTAATACTACAGAACAATATACTGCATTTTCACATTTATTTTAGTTCGTTATCTGGTGAGCACGCTGTCGCAGAAGCCGTACAGGAGGGGAAGGCCAAATTAGTAGAGTGGATTATTTAAAAAACTGGGACCATTCTTGGTATTGGTTAGGCCAGGAACAATCACAGTGTCTGGTTTCAGCTTTATTTTAAGTGATTAAGGCATAAAGTTTAGTGTCAAAATCTTATTGCAGCTTTTTGTAGGTTGCCGTTTTGAGCTGGGACTATTCTTGGTAACGGTTAGATCAGGAACAATTACAGTGTCTGGTTTCAGCTTTATTTTTAGTGATTAAGAAATAAAGGCTAGGAAGGAAGGAAGACAAAAACAACAATAGAATACTTATACAGGAATACTGTAAAGGGATTATGCTGTCAGATAGTAATCAAAAGCACTCAGACCAGCAAAAGAAGCGGCAGTATACGCGTACAGTATGTACAGCAAGTAAATATCAGTTATAGATACCGATCGGGATTTGTTAATGCTGTAAATCATACAAAGACTACAAAATACAGACTGTAAAAATGTCAGGAAAACATAAACCTCAGTCAAAGAAACATCAAACCTAATTCGAAACACCTAGAATAGTATCGCGTTTCCATTCAAAAGACCTACACATTTATGTACAAGACTTCTATAACAACGAGGCCCTAGGAGTGTAACAGGAATTTTGGAAAGAGCAACTTCCAGCTTTCATATGTGCTGTTACTGGTGGGGGTGGGGGTGTGACACAAGTGGTAGCTTGGATTACAAGAATCCGATTGGCTGCCACCACTTGCTTTATCAAAACTTTTTAAACAGGATTTTCTAACATATTTTTAATGCGATCTTAATGTAAAAACATGCTGAATGGTAACTATATAAGGTAATTTACGCATTCAGTTACCATTTCAGTGTGTTTTACATTAAGTTTAGCTACAAATCTGGATACCAGTTTCTCACGTTTGTGGAAGGCACTCGGGGGTAACAGCTTCAAATTACTATCTTCTCATGGCGCGCTCGGTGTTAAGCACAGAGGCGCCATGAGAAGGTACTCGGTGTTTATTCCACTTTTGGACTTGTGGATGTGGAGTAGATCAGAGAGGATAGTGTCTGTTAAAGCTCTGTATGAGACATAGAGATCAACTCTCTGTATCCAATATGATACTGAGAAGAGGAACAAAGCTTTCAGATGGCCAGTGTAGTTTTTATGATTTAGGTTCTTGATTTTCTTGGGGAGAAAGCATTGTGGTCATTCATGTTATATTAAGTGCTTGAACAAGTGCATACTGAAGGGTCATTATACTCATTGACCGGCTTAATAATTTCCCAATGTAGTGAAAGGATCAAATCCCTGAAAATAGATGTCATACCTTTACTAAGAAGCTGCACAATAAAAAAGGACTTTCTTACAATTGTAAATACATGGTAATTAAAGGACACTGTTGTCCACATAAATTCCCAGGTCTGTAACTACCAAATCAGTTTTCAGGGGTCTGTTGTCAATGTAATAATTACAGGAGACATACTGCTAACAAAGGTGACTATTATACAGTTTTTTGGCACTTAGGTTTAGTTCATGATTATAAAACTAGATATTTGTTTGAGAAATACCCTCTTGGAAGATCTTTGTGACCTATGGAAAGTTTATTATTGCACCACATTTATAGTCATCTGCAACCATGGTCAACCAGAAACCCTTTGCATTAAATATACCTCAGAGAAATGACCCAAGAACTGAATCCTGAGGTGCACCAATAGTGATAGGTCTTTTGGAGGAGGTAAAGCTGACTGCCCTAATTTTCTGGGTTCTACTTGTGATTGAATTCGCTATTCAATGAGTTACAAAAATAGGAACATTTAGCTGGGACAGTTTATTAATGATACCTAAGTATGGGATGGTGTTGAATGCATTTGCAAAGTCTGAATGTGTGATGTGTACTAATTTTATTTCATCTATTAATTCAGTAACTTTCTCAAAACAGTCAACCAAGTTAAGGAGGCATGCTCTACCCATGGTAAAACTGAACTGGTTGGGCCAAGAGTTTGTAAGTTACCTATGTCCTTGTTTATTAATTACATAATGATCATTTCCATAGCCTTATAGTTAATGCTGGTCAAATGTATAAGTCTATAATTACCCTGGACAGCTGATGCTCCACCTTGTATAGGTGGAAGACTTTTGCTGTGCTGTATAAATGCAACACAAAGTCTGTTTGGAGACTGATATTAAATAACTTCTGTAAAGAGTTTGACAGGTTCTGTTTCTGGGGGGTCAGTAGGCAGCCTGGAATGTTACCTGACCCCATAGAAGCAGTGTGTTTGGTCTTGGAAAGTGCTTTGGGAACTTGTTTTGGGGAGATTTGAAGGGAGTGTGCATGCAGGTATGTGATCTGGCAATGTAGGGGGAGTGATGGGGGGTGAGGTTAGAGCTAAATGTACCTGCTAGTAGACTGGCTAGATCCTTAAGGTCTGTGCACATGATATGGTTTATTATTAGATCTGTGCAGTGCTGGGTATTGTTTCTGAGGTTTCTAACATAATTAAAGAAGGCTTTATAGTTGCCTTTTGCAGAGGTGTCTATTATTACCTCATGTCTAGCTTTTCTTTATTTGATCAGGGACCTGCGTTCCTTGCTAAGTCTGCTAAGAGCTTTTTGACATTTTTTTATTTTTTTATTTGTTTTTAAAAGAATAGATAAACAAATTGAGTATAAAACAAACAACTATTTACGTAGGTCCACAGCTGATCAATACATCAAAGTTATACATATCAACAACAATTAATATTTCTCAAGCAAGTCTTTAAGTTTAAGCGAAAATTGTATATGAATTTGTAATATTAGACATTCTCATCTTTATATTATGCAATTCACTACTGCAAACAATTTTTGACATACTAAAAAATTCATCACTAGAGGGGTAACTTTACTTTTTCAATTTTTAGTAATTACTTTTCCGGCTATAGCAAGAATAGAGCACTTGTGTCTTTGGAATTATCACAGGGATCAGAGCATTAAATAAAACTAAAGATTTAGAAATATTACATCTATCTGACCATAGAACTTGAATGAAGTTATTCATTTCTTTCCAAAAAGGGGAGGTGACTTCACATTCATATACCAAATGTGTCCAATCAACTATTATTTTCGAATCACATCACCAGCACTTAATTCTATTTGATGTATACATGATTGTAATTTTGTTAGGCATGACAAAAGCTCTGTGTAAGAATTTCTAAGGGAAAGTTTTCCGGTATAATGAATACGTGGTTTTATCTGTAGATTTTAATATTATTTTCTTGGATTCTTCAGAGACATCTTCATTATTCATTTTTGAGGAATTATTCCAATAGTAATTGCCTAAATATGTGAAAAATAACTTAAGAATGTTATAAATTTGTGACAAATATGATTTATTTTTCATTGCATTAGTACTGATATTAAGAATTCCAATAATCTGGAGAATGAATGCTTATCTAGGTTAATTATTTTATTAATCTCTGTGTTCACAAAGTCTCTAAATATTTGTAAAATTAACCAATTCTCAGAACCTTGACTGTATTTTGACCTTAAATTTTCAAAAGCACATATATATATATATATATATATATATATATATATATATATATATATATATATATTCCCATCCACTCATCAAGGTTTCTCTTGAAGTATGTTAGTGAGGAGCTCTGCTTAATGTGGATTGGGATCTTGTTCCAGAGAATGGGAAACCATCTCTAGCATCATTAAATGATTATCGGCCAATTGCACTAACCTCAGTAGTGATGAAGTGTTTCGAAAAAATGGTCAAGGATCACATAACATCCTGCCTACCTGCTACATTTGATCCTTTTCAATTTGCATACAGGCCAAATTGTTCTACTGCAGATGCCATAGCCTTAACACTTCATCACACATTGGACCACCTGGAAAATAAGGACTGTTATGTACGCATGCTGTTCATAGACTTCAGCTCTGCCTTCAATAAAGTAATTCCACAACAACTGCTGTCTATGCTGAGTAATCTAGGCATAGGAAACAAAATATGCAACTGGATCCTTGACTTCCTGACTGAAAGGCCATAAATAGTTTGAGCTGGAAAACATCACTCAAACAGCATCACCCTAAACACCAGGGTCCCACAAGGTTGTGTACTCAGTCCACTTCTTTTCACAATTCTAACACATGACTGCACAGCCAAGCATCATTCAAACAGAATCGTCAAATCTGCAGATGACACCACAGTAATCGGCCTTATCAAGAAGGAAGATGAGGGAGCCTACAGGGAGGAGGTGACCCAACTCGTTCATTGGTGCACTGACAACAACGTAACACTAAATGTTGAGAAAACTAAGGAAATCATCATCGATTTTAGGAAGGTAAATAAGCCACACACTCCCTATTGTCATCGATTTTGCCACAGTGGAGGGAGTAAATAGCACCAAATTCCTAGGGATACATATCTCGCAAGACCTCATTTGGGGCACAAACACTTCCTACCTTATAAAGAGAGCCCAACAATGTCCCCACTTCCTTAGGCAACTTCGTAGAGCTAACTTCCCCCCACAGATCCTTCTTACCTTCTACAGAGCCACAGTTGAGAGCGTACTGACAAACAACATCATTGTCTGGTATGGAAATTGCTCTTAAGCTAATCGGAAGGCACTGAATAAGATCATTAAATAAGCTACAAAAATCATTGGCTCCAACCTTCAGTCCCTACAGGACATATATTCAAACAGATGCTATGGCAAAGTCTGAAAACTACTGAGGGATATACATCATCCGGCCTATGGACTGTTCAAACTCCTGCCAACAAGGAAGCACTACAGAAGCATTAGATGCAGGACATCCAGATTCCATAACAGCTTCTTCCCACGTGCTATTAGACTGCTGAACAACAAACCCATAGCCTAACCTGCTAAATGGGTAAGCAAACATTATTTATGTGCAATATGTCATTGTTATCTACATAGCTCACTGTACACTTTATACTTTATTGTGTTTTTTTAGTATCTTATTTTGATTTCTATTTCAGCATTTTTAAATTATTATTAATCTTCCTTCTGTAAACTATAATTCTTATGGTACGAGCCCGAGTATCGAAATTTCATACAGTGACACGCTCTTTTTCCTCTGTGTTGATCTGTATGACAATAAAGTTTACTTTGACTTTGGAAATCTCTGGGACAAGAATCTATCCCTCCAGCATGAACTATTTATCATTGTGGTGAGGTTTAGATCCCTAGAGCATGTGGCTCAAGGGGATATGGTTTTCTTTAGGTGGAGCATTTCCATCAATTCTGAGTTGGACATGGCCTTGTATGTCAGACAGAGATCACCTCTGAGTAGGCGGTGTACAACTGAGTACAGCCGGAGTTTCTTCAGTCAAGCTGCATAGGGCATCTGTTTGAGGCCAGTGATCCTCTTGGTGAGGTACTTCTGTGGTCTTTCCAGCTGTTGCAGGTGTCTTGTAAGGTACATCCCAAATGGGGTGTTGTACTCTATGGTGGCTCTGATGAGTGATGTGTAGAGGGGCAGAATGACCTCTTTTGATCTGGATGCAAACCCTTTTGTGATTAGGTGGGCCACATAGAAGGATTTTCTAACCACTTTGGCAATGTGATTATCAAAGGAGAGATTACTATCTACTTGGGTCCCCATATCCCTTATTTCGTCTTCCGTATTTAGGGGGCTAACACCTATGTGGTAATTTTTGGCCATTTTGTTTTTTTCCAAAGGGGATGTATATGCACTTTTTGGCATTTAGCTTGAGGCCATGGTTTTGATACCAGTATCTGTCTCAGTGAGACCCTTTTGGAGGATGTCTGTGTCGGCCGGAGAATCAATTATAACCCCTAGTTTTCAGTTGTGTACAAACTTGGTCAGCCATAGTCCTCCTGTGCTTGCCTGTATCTCTGAGAAGTATATGCCGAACAGGAGGGGTCCTAGGACTGACCCCTGGGGAATGCCACTTGTAAACGGTTTAGAGTCAGACCTAGCTCCTGCAACTCTTACCATGTGGGTTCTGCCCGTGAACCAGTTGGCAACCCATCTCATGACGTAGGAGTTTATGTTCAGGCTGGTGAGCTTGTCTGTAATACCAGAATAGGGAATGGTGTCGAACGCCATTGCGAGGTCTAGGTAGGCTGTGTGGACCAACCTTCTCTTGTCTATAGCCCTGGTAACTGTCTCAAAGAAGTCCACCAGGTTTAGGAGGCATGATCTGCCCTTAACAAAGCCGAACTGGGTAGGGTACAGTGTTTGTAGGTTCCCAGTGTCTCTGTTAATGAGATCCATGATGATGCACTCCATAGCCTTGCAGACGAAGCTAGTCAGGCTTATAGGGCGATAG
The DNA here is from genome assembly GCF_019279795.1 of Protopterus annectens. Lineage (NCBI taxonomy): Eukaryota > Metazoa > Chordata > Ceratodontiformes > Protopteridae > Protopterus > Protopterus annectens. Next base: position 1,898,788,163 of record NC_056737.1, read on the forward strand.
TTCCTGCGGTTTGTTGTGGCTCCACCTTTGTGGAGTGGAAAAACCGTTGCTGTGTGCCACTCTATGGGCACATAGCCTGTGAAGAGGCTGAGTTTGAACAGTGTGTTTAGCTGAGTGGTTAGTTCATCTTTGAGCTCATGTAGAACTCAGTATGGGACACCATCTGGTCCCATCGATGCTGTGTTTCTGGCTTTGGAGAGGGCTGTTTTAACCTGAGTGTCTGTGATTTCAGGGGCACTACATTCTTCTGGTATGGTTATGGGCCCTGTTCGGGGTGAGAGGGGGTGAAGTTTCCACTGAACCTGTCTGCCAGGATGTTGGTGATATTGGTCGGTTCAGTGTATTTTGTGCCATTCTGTACTAACTCCGAGAAGATCTGGGAATTGCCAGTTAGATTCTTGACATAGCTAAAGAATGCCTTATGGTTATCTTTGGAGTCATTTGCAGTTTTTCTTTCAAAGCTGGCCTTGGATGATTTTTATGAGAGATCAAAATTTCTTGCTGATACTGATCAGGGATGTCTTCCCCTCTTGGGATTTTGCTCTTTTCTGTACTAGTTTCCTCCTTCTACTGTATAGCTTGTTTATGACAGGGGTCCACCAGACTGGTTTCCTTTTCTTGGAGGAGTGAGTCTTAGTTTTGCTTGGGATAGCATGATCCATGCATTCTTGTAGGTGCCCGTAGAGTGCATTAGTAAAGGATTTTGCAGCTTGGGCAGAATTATTCTTTAGCATGGGGGATTTGAAACTTTCCACCTCGGTCTTAAGTAACGTGAAGCTTGCTTTTGAAAAGTTTTTCATGCTTTCTTTGACCAGTGGGAGCGGAATGTGGATATCCAGAATGATTCATTTATGGTCATATCTAACCAGTGAGGGGTTGACCTCCAGTGTGGAACACCGGTCACCTATGTTGGTGATGACCAGGTCCAATATGTTGTCACCTCTGGTGGGGGTGTTGACCAGTTGATCCAGGGTGTTTGAGTTTATAAATTCTAGGAAATGTTGGGCAAGGGAGTTAGTACTTGAGTAGTTCTCTTAGTTAATGTTTGGGTAATTAAAATCACCCAATATCAGGGTGTTTGGTAGGACCTTTATGTTTCCCAGTGTTTCCAGAAATGTGGAATGGAGGTCCTGGGACATGGTGAGTGATCTGTAGCAAGCTACAATTTGAATTGCAGTTCTTCCCATTGTTAGTTGCATGTGGATGATCTCTGAAGCATTCATGCTGTGCCACTAACCTGGAGTTGTGGGTATCCTTGATGAATATAGGTACGCCCGCATCTTTTGTATTTCGGTCCGGGTTTGTGGTTGAAATGTATTGTATGAGTTGTAGCCTGGTAGTGCTGGGGTGCTCTCTGGAGCCTTAAACCAGGTTTCTGTTACTGCACATATATCGATTTTCTCCATACTGAGGAGTGCCTCGAGTGTGTGCATTTTGAGGTTTAGACTTCTGGCATTGAGTAGCATTACCCTCAGTTTTTTGTTACTTGTGCTATTTATGGTGGTGGGTTTGTCTTTTGAGCCTTGCTTAAAAAAAGCACTATGGGGGTGGGAAGAGCCTTGGCCAGTATTCAAAAGCCTAAGAGTGACAGGTGCAAGCTGTCTCTAGTGAAGCAGAGTGGCTTGTCAAGCATGTCATCCCAGGCTGACAGACACTGGATCCCCCTTGAATGACACCAGAAGCTTAGCCAATTGTTGAAATCGATAATTTTTTCTTTATACCGTGGTATCATTCTTCATGAGGGCAGGATGCTACTCAGGGTTAGAGTCATACCGGCCTGGGCTATGTGATCAGAGAGCTCCTCCATGTCTCTTTTCATGTAGTCCAGGGAGGTACGGCTCAGGTCATTCACATCAACATGGACAATGACAGAGTCATATTTGTACTTGTTCTTGAGTGACCTGAGTGCTTGTGTTATGTGGCGGATCCTGGCACCCTACAGGCAGCTAACAGTAGCCTTGTCCTTGTTCACCCTAGTGAGTGGGACGTAAGTGTGCCTGACTATAGAGTCACCTATTACTAGTGTGTTGGGTATGTTATTTTGCCTTAAGGGCTGTGATTGCGTAGCACACTGGTTTTGTGAAGTATGTTTTTCATGGTTTGTGTTGGGGGGGTGGAGGTTGCTTGGATGTCTGCTTTGGAGGTTTCTGTTTCTTTTGCAGATTTTTATTTAGAGCATCCGAGTATGTTTTTGTGTATTTATGCGTGTTTTTTGCCGGTGCTGGTTTCAATCTTAAGCTCATGATTTCTTCAAACTGACTCATAGAACTAATTATGTTCTAATGAATCTTCCTTATTTTCTATTGTTAGTAAAATATCATCATCAAAGAGTTGAATCTTTAATTTGATATCTTTTATTTTGATACCATTAACATTTGTATTGGATCTAATACTATTAGCAAAGGGTTCTATAGTTAATCCAAAATGTAAAGTTGATAATGGACAGCCTTGTTTTGTGTATTTTTGTAATTTAAAAGAATTGAAAAGAAAATAACCTATTTTTACATAAGCACAAGAGTTATTGTATAACTTAGAAATTAATGTAATTAGTTCAGGTGAGAAATTATACTTTTTAAGTGTTTTAAACAGGTACATCTAATTAACTGAATCAAAAGCCTTTTCTAAATTGGGACTAATGATAGAAGAAAATTATTTTTTGTTTGAATTTGTATAGTCTATTAATGTATGTATTCTTATTATGTTATCCTGTACTTGTCTATTAAAAATAAACCCAATTAATTAGTTTAGGTATAAGTAGATTAATTCTGTTAGCTAAAATGGACATGAACTTCTTATAGTCCACATTCAAAAGTTAAATGGGTTTGTATGATGAACACCTTGTAGAATCTGTATCTTGTTTTAAAATAGATTATATAAGGGAATATTTCCATGATGGGGGTACTTCAGCAGTTGTTTTTATTTCTCTGTAGACCATATCTAATATTTTAACTGCATCATCTGCCATGTTTGACATCTTAATAGTTATATTCATTTCTACATGGAATGAGTTTTTTACTTTTACTGTATAACCTGTTTATATATGGGTTCTACCATAGGGATTTATTTTTAAATTTGGCATTATTTGCTTTGGAGGGGGACAGATGCATCTATGCGGCTATTCACATTTGTAGATAATTTAGCAGTAAATTACTCTGTATATATAATGGAGTCATCAGATTGGAGGGGGATATTGAACTTAGCCAGATGATTACTCAGTTTTCTTAGATGAGCCTTTAAATAATATATGAATAGAGAAGTATTTGAGGAAGTTTTTACCTTCAGTATTATGGTGAATATGACTGGGTTATGGTCCAATTTGATGTGGGAAGAAGTTATAACTGGTGGGGAACAGAGCTATTCCATATTAGTGAGGACCAAGTACAGGATTTTGTCTTCTCTAGTTGGGGTATGGACAACTATTCCAGAAATATATATTTATGAAGTCCAGAAATCTTTGGCCATATGTATTTGGTGATGAATAAGTCTGTCAGTTGATGAAGAGGTAGTTGAAGTCTCATAGTAGAATGGTGCTTGGCCCAATGCATAGATACTCTGTTCTACTAAGGTAAGAGGTGCCAGCCAAGGGGAGAGTAGAGGGGGCTATACATAGTTATGATGTGATAATGGGTTTTGTTAATATTAAGTTGGACACGGAAGAGTTCTGGGTGTTCATCTTCGCTAATGAGATTACAAGTGATATTTTGTTTTACAAATATAGAAACATTGCCACCTTTCATAGGTTCATAGGCTAATGGCCCTAGAGCCCTTTCAAGCCTAGCCAAGTTATACCTGAGTTACTCTTACAAGCTTAGCCCTGTTATACCCGAGTGACCCTAATTGAGCTTGGTTAGATGGGTGTTATTTGCAGAGCGAGTCTATGATCAGTATTAACTACCGCTGTCCATGAGAGACATGGGCACCACTCCCAGGGTGAATTTGCGGTCTCTCATCCAATTGTCCAGGTTGTGCTGCTTGAATATGGTCAGCGAGGAGTGATTTGTGTGAATTAGAAGTCTATTCCAGAGGAGTGGAAGTCTCTGCAAGATATATCTGTCTCTTCAGCATGTTCTGTTAATGTCACAGCCTAGGTTAAGATCCCCTAGAATGAGTGACTCTTGTCCCATTTGATTTGTGGATGTGCAAAATTTACATTAGATTGGGTTTGAAGACTGCCCTGTAGGCTAGGCACAGGCTGCCTATAAGATACAGAGTACAGTGGCAAAGGTTTCAGTCTATCCACATAAGTCAAGGGGTTTACTATTGAAATGTCGAACGGCACTACATCGACTGTACTATAGTCAAACACGGAAGTTCAAAAATAGTAATGTCGACGACAAAAAAAGAATCTAGGACTGTGTTTTAATATGGGTTGAGGCAGGGGAGATGTTTGTAGTTCTGAATAATACTGAACACCTACCTCGACCCATGTTAAAACCATTCCTAGATATTTTTTTGACGTCGACATTACTATTTTCGAACTTCCGTGTTCGATTATAGTAGAGTCGATGTAGTGCCGTTCGACATTTTAATAGTCAACCAAGTCAAGGTTTGGAAGCCCTGAATTTTCCTGGTGAAAAATCACTGTGGTCCCTCCAGCTGCTGCAGGTGTCTGGTGAGGTACATGCAGAAGGGGACCTTATACTCTAATAGCAGCCTAATGAGGGTCAAGTACAGTGGAGTTGTAACATCCATAGACCTGGATGCGATGCCCTTACTTATGAGATGGGCAATGTAGAAGTCTTTCCCTACCACAGTGGATACATGGTGATTAAAGTTTAGATTACTATCAACTAGTGTTTCCAAGTTTCCCACCACTGGGATTGAGCTTAGGTGGGTGCTGACAATACTGTAACTGGCAGGGAATTCCTCTTTGCCAAAGGAGATAATAGTGCACTTTTTTGCATTTAGTTTTAGTCCATGGCTTTGGCACTAATTGTTTGTTTGTGTCAGCCCCTTCTGCAATATATTAACATTGTTGGGGGACTCAATGATTATGCCTTGTTTGCAATCATCAGTGAACTTGGTAAGCCACAGGCCATCTACTTTAGCCTGTTCTTCTGAGAAATAGATTCCAAACAAAAGAGGGCCTAGCACATATCCTTATGGTATGCCACTGGTGACTGGTCTACTGGTAGAAGAGGAGTCCCCAATTTTGACAGTGCATGTGCTCTTCAAGTGAGCCAATTGGCTACCCATGTAGTGACATAATGGTTAATCCCCAATTTTTTTTTTAATTTCTCCAAGTCTTCTGGGTTTCTAATACCACGATAGGAATGGACCCCATTTATAAGTCAAAGTACATTTAAAGTTCATGAAATTAGTATTGTTTCAGTCTCTGATGTCAGCCCGAAGTGCCCAACTGAGAGAGTTTCTCGATGATACCTGAGAGGGGGGGTTGTGTCAAAAGCCTTTGACAGGTCAAGATAGGCTATATGCCCTGTATTACCTTCATCCAGGGCTTTGGTAACATTCTCAAATAAGTCTTCCAGGTTTAACAGCATGATCTATCCTTAATGAAGCCAAACTGGGTTGTGTTGAGAGTTTGGAGGTCACTTATGTCCTTATTGATTGGGTCCATGATGATTCTTTCCATGGACTTGCAAATGAGGCTGGTTATACTTATGGGTCTATAGTTCCCAGGGTTGGTTGATGAGCCCCCTTTGTGCAAGGAGATTACTGTTGCTGTTCTTCACTCTGCTGGAACAAAGCCAGTTCTCAGGCTATGGTTAAAGAGAGCACCAAGTGGTTCCACTAGGTCTTGTTTTAGATTGCTAAGTAAGCAGCCTGGGGTATTATCTGGCCCCATTGAGGCCATGTTTTTGGCCTTGGAGGGCACAGATATGACCTGATCTCTATAGATACTAGGCAGGGGACTAGTGTCGGGAATATTTTAGGTATGACTGCTGGGGACAGAGTGGTGAAGTTTGTGCCAAATCTGTCAGCTAGCAGGTTGTCAGTTTCCTCAGGTAAAGTATGAGGGGTCTATATTGCATCATCGACAGAGCTAAATATTGAATTTACTTACGTCGACACATATACATTGACCGCTAATTATAGCAAACATTATAAATAGCGAAACTGAAAACATCGAAAAATTTTGTTTGGCCAACAGCATCAACCTGGTGGTATACACAACGTAAATATACCTTGCACCGCAGGTGAATAATAACGTTCCTAAAGTGAAATAAAACACACTACCCTTCCTTATATTGTGATTTCACCCATGAATGTTATACAACTCTTGACACAAATGGAAATAACTAAAATAATAACATTACAGAAAAGCGTGAATAAGTGTAACATACTAAACATGTGCAGTGGCGTGTAAGCAATCAATATAAAGTGTAGTCGTTCCATGTAACTACGACTTGAATACAAAGTACATTACACTTTCAATAACTTAGCTACAGCACGCAAGCAGCACCAGTATTTCCTAGATTTCATCACCTTTACTAGATTATATAAGTAACCATCCACTATCAACATGTCCTTGTTTTTTTGAGATGTTACTGTGAGGTAACTATTACCTATCACACCAGGAGCTGTCAGCGTATATGTAGCCATTGTTAAGGATACGGATTGCCATACAGACATTTTTCTTCTGCATCACTCCTGCTTTTATCACTTCTGGTAATGAGTGTGTTGTAAAAGTTTACTACGTGTCTTTACTATATATAAATACAGATTATTTTATACAGGGTTCCTTTGTAAAAGTGTAACATATGATGTGAATATCAAGTACAGTTATTGTCAATAACTAGTGTAGGTGTGTCCTGCTATAGATGGTGTATTACATCACTAATGTACGTGCTTTGGCCAACTATGCTTTTTTGATGTTATGTTTTTCAATGTTAATGTTGTTCGCTTTTTATACGGTTCGCTGTTTATGTGTCGACGTAAGTAGATTCGATATTTAGCTCTTTTGATTACACAATATAAACCCCAGTATGAGTGGTACCATCCACTACTAGTTTGGCACATAGCTGAGCATTTCCTTTTAAATTTCTGACATAGCTAATGAATACCTAATGGTTATCCTTAGCTAGAGATGCTATTTTAGCTTCATAATTTGCTTAGAGGACTTTACAAGATATCTGATTTGCTTATTCAAGCTGTGCAGGAAATTCTTCCTCTGCTGAGTCAGTTCCCTCTTGTTCCTAGGCAAAAGTTTCTTCCTTCTGTTACATGACTTATTTATACCTTAGGTCCACCAGTGTGGCTTGTTTTTTTTTTTTTTGGGGGAGGACCTGGTTTTGATCTGGTCAGGTACAGCCAAGTCTATACAGTTGTTTAGGTGTTTATAGAGTGCATTTGTGTACACCTCTGCATAGGAGTCATTGTTGACTGTGTTTGCAGAGGGTTTCAAACTTTTTATACCACTATTTAGTAGGCTTTAGTTAGCTTTAGAAAAAAAAAATAGTTTTATTGTTCTTGTGGGGATGTCTGGTCTGATAGTAACTTTCATTGAGACTGATTTATGGTCCAACCTTATCCAGGAGGGCAGCACACAAGGAGGGGTGCAGTGACCCCCCCATGTTGGTGGGTATTAAGTCAAGGACATTTGGGCCCCTTGTGGTGGTGCAGACTATCTGTCCCAGGGCATTTATAATTACAAAGTCCAGGAACCCCTGAGTAATCAGGTTTATGCTCATGTATGTCACACAATTGATGGAAGGGTAGTTGAAGTCTGCCATGACTAAGATGTTTGGCTTTATGGTGAGTGACGACAGTAAATCCAGGTCTGTGGTATGCTTCTCTTGCTTCATAAACAAACACAAACAACCAAACCAAAAACCGCCTCCAGAGGAAGCCTTAATAAGCAAAAATAGTAAAATGAAAAAAAGGCTTCCACCACAACGAACAGTTCACTGAGAAATTCTGTTAAAATGTATACTTTAATAAAACGAAGAAATAAAAAGCACAAATTGTGCTGTTCAATTTGCAGGTCAAACAGGATAAGGGCTTTCAGTTAAAAAACCTTCTTCAGATCCTAGTGTATAGACCTGACTTACTGCTGTTAAATAAAGATCCTTAATTGCTCAACCAATCACATACAGTAATCAGATGCACGCCTTCCTTAAGCCTCCATTTCATTTCTTAATCAGGCTTCTCTTTCAAAATAGATTTAATAGGAACTACTCTGTTGAGCCCTGGAAATAAATTAGCTCTGAGGTTCATGATCCATTTGCTTTCTTCCTTTTCAGTTTTGTTGACAATGTCTCCTCCACGGAGGTTAGTAGTCACATTCGAGATAACCATAAAGCTAAATGAATGCCCTGGATTTTCAGACACATGTCCATATAGGGCATTGGTTACCACTTTATTCTTGATGTCTAACAGGTGGCAAAGTATCCTTTCCTTAAACTTTCTATTGATCTTTCCTACATAATAGGCTTGGCACAAATTACAAGTGCCAACGTATATAACATTCTTGGTGTTGCAGTTAGCAAAACCAGAGAACTTATAACATTTGTTCCATTTGTTCCAAAGAATTTTCCAAAGACATTTAAAAAAATTAAATTTAATGCAAAGAAAATTCCAAAGACATGCATCTGGAGCGTTTCTCCCCGGGCCTCCGCTGAAAACAGGCTCTGTGGAACCTAGTCGGACATTCCCGGTCAACAAATGTTAAATAAAAATAAAAAAATAAATAAAATAAAAAATTTGTTAGTTATTGGATGAACGAAACTGTTGGAACATATAATGTGGCTGCAAGCTTTGCAAAATCCACACTTCCACGTCTCTAAACTATTTCATCCTTCTGTTCTCTGCTTGTTAGGTATTCCATCATAGTTGCGCACAGTAAATCCTTTAAGTTCTTCTTGTTTTTATAACCAAACTTAGGTGTTTTTCCTAAATTCTCTTAATTTTACTGTCAGCAGTTAAGACTGGCCAACATTTCTTGATGATTTCACAGACATCAAAGGAGTCAGTGCTGTAGGTCATCATGCATCTGAGACTGTTGCTGTTCCCACCTTTCTTCACGTCATTCTGCTTCCATTTCGAGAAGTATGGTTGCCCTTTATTGTATCAAATGGACATTGCTTTGCCTTTACTCATGACTAATTGTTTTTTATTATAGCCTCTTGAAGCAAAATTCTGTAAGAGTTTGTCTTCTTCCTGCAGAAAATCATCATTGTCACTACAGAGCTTGAATATCCTGGTCACTTAATTTTCAACAATATTCTGAAAAACATGTCTCGGGTGCATGCTATTGTAGTATAGCATATGGCTCCTCCAATTTGGCTTCCTGAATATAGTGGTGCCAATTCCTTTGCAATTATTCATTGAAATTCTCACATCTAAGAACCCGATCTCACTTGCTGACGTTTTCACTTCGAATCTTAAAAAAACCTAGTCGTACTTATTAAATAGTTGACAAAATCATTTAAGCATTGCATACTACCCTTCCATAGGAATATAACATCATCCACAAACCTATTGTAAAAGATGATGCATTCCTTCCATTCATTTTTCGTATCCATTTCCCATTGCCTTTCCCATTCAGTTAGGACTATATTGGCATAGCTGTTTGTACAGGGGGTGCCCCTGACTACCCCCCATTTCTGCCAATAATAGCTCTCACCATAGAGGAACACATTGCTCTCCAGGACCAATTCCAGGAAGCTGCAGACTAGATTCACATCCATGCATACTTCAAAATGAAAGGCAAAGTCCCTTACTGCTTCTATTCCTAGATCGTTGGGTATGCAAGTGAATAAATTGTTGACATTCATCGTCACCAAAATGAGGTTATCTATAGAGCTTTCTTGCTCCATTCTTTCATACAGTCTCTCCAGCAACTGACCAGTGTCCCTCAATACAGTATGTGTGAAAGGCAACAACTTCTTGAGTTCAGTTTCCACATAGATTGAAAAGGGCTCAGTGACCCAACCTCTCCCCGAAACTATCGGTCTCAGAGGGGGGTCAACACTGTTCTTATGAATCTTAGGCAACCCTTTGATAACAGGTGTAGTTGGATATACCATTTCAAGAAAGTCATACAGATTTTTATCAATTGCTCTAGTCATTAATTTGTCATACAAGACATTCTTTACTGAGGAAATCAATCTGTCTACTTGATATTTCTCGATTTTGTGGTATGTATTACTATGGCTTAACATATCCTGCATTTTCTGGGCATACTGTATTGAATTCATCACTATTAAAGCTCCTCCTTTGTCAGCTGGCCTGAAAATAATTTCTTTCATTGTTTGCAATTCTTTTAAAGTCTGAAACTCATCCTGTGTTAAATTGTAATAGTGTTTACTTTTTCCTTTTGACCTCCGTTCAAACACCTCATTCTCACATAACCGTAAGAACATCTCCACAGTGGGATGATTACTGGTGACAAAGAAACTTGGCTTTTTCAACACAGATGATGTATAGTTTGTACCAGTATTTTCATTGTCAAAAAGACACTTCAACGTAACGTTCCTACCAAAGCACCTGAAGTCTGTTACTAACTCACTCAGGTCAGAATGTATTGAGGGTATAAAGCTCAAGCCTCTTTGCAGAACACTCTTTTGGGTAGCTGTCAGCTCATAATCGGATATATTAATTACCAACGAAATCGATTCATCTAAGCTCATTGAGGTTCCTAAGTTACCTTTCTCTTTTTCCTCTCTCTGCTTTCCGACCTGGATCTCCCGACATTTTTCTGTGTTAATAAAAAAGGGAGTTGCTGTAACAAAGGTGCATGGACAGATCCCTTCTTTGGTATCACACTCGGAACTATTTCACTTGAAGGCTGAATGCTTCCTGCTGATGCAGTGTCTACATTCGCTGCATTATCATTTTCCGTTAGCGATGTAATGACCTTGAGCATACCAGAGTCATTGTTAACTATACCATTAGTCCTATTGTTAGGAGTATTGAGAGAGGCTAATTCAGGATGTTGCCCATTAGTGTGTATATCACTATGTACTTCCGCGTGTATATTCACACTAGAAGCAGTCCTGCATATCACAGGTACATTTCCTATGTTGTCAGTGCGTTCTTTTCTATCAGGTGCTCTCTTATCCCTTGGCCACTCAAACAGGCGACCGTTAGTAAAATCAAAATAATCTCTCTTCAGTTTGTTAATTTTTATATTTTTCAATTTGTTCACATAGGTTTCCAATTTATCTTGCAGGGTTGCTAGCTTAAACAAGCAGCTATCAGGTAGTCACATAGTTTCCATTTGCTTTTGCTTACATTCAATAAGGGCAGAAACCTCATCTTCATGTGGCTTAAAGTAGTCTATTAGCAGCTGCATGTAATGGAAGCTTGTCTCTATGTTAATTTCCTGCCATTTGGCCAGGAGATCGGGGTAGGTGTTCCCATAGCTGGGCATACACCTAATTCTCAATCCCCTTGGTATCACATTAGGATGCAGACATGCCTCCATGTGAAATCGCTGCCATTGCAGCCTCTTGAGCTTATTGGCTGCATTCTCAACTTCTCTAAAGATGTTACCAAATTCTTCATTACAGTCTGTAATCAGTTATATTGATATCAAATAAAGGATTGTGCATACCTGCATTAAATGTAGTATTAGTTTTCCAACCATTTTCCATCACAAAATTCAGTGTTGACACCAAAGCAGTAACAAATAATGAATGTGTGAGGTGTTAAGGTAAAAAAAACAAGCACAAACAACCAAACCAAAAACCACCTCCAGAGGAAGACTTAATAAGCAAAAATAGTAAAATGAAAAAAAGGCTTCCACCAAAACAAACAGTTCACTGAAAAATTCTGTTAAAATTTAGACTTTAATAAAATGAAGAACTAAAAAGCACAAATTGTGCAGTTCAAGTTGCAGGTCAAACAGGATAAGTGCTTTCAGTTAAAAAACCTTCTTCAGATCCTAGTATGTAGACCTGACTTACTGCTGTTAAATAAAGATCCTTAATTGCTCAGCCAATCACATGCAGTAATCAGATGCACGCCTTCCTTAAGCCTCCATTTCATTTCTTAATTAGGCTCCTCTCTTTCAAAATAGGTTTAATAGGAACTACTCTGTTGAGCCCTGGAAATAAATTAGCTCTGAGGTTCATGATCCATTTGCTTTCTTCCTTTTCAGTTTTGTTGACAATGTCTCCTCCATGGAGGTTAGTAGTCACATTCGAGATAACCATAAAGCTAAATGAATGCCCTGGATTTTCAGACATATGTCCATATAGGGCATTGGTTACCACTTTATTCTTGATGTCTAACAGTTGGCAAAGTATCCATTCCTTAAACTTTCTATTGGTCTCTTGGTTCATGGTGGGGGACCTATAGCTAACAATGATATGGCAGGGTATTTTGCCTATAGTAGTTACATCTGGAGTAGCTCAAGATAGTTGAGCTGCTTAACCAGTCTGGACTGGTACTTAGCTTTAATGAAGATGGATGCACTTCACCTTTGGTTCTTTCATGCTCATTTTCAGGTTTGAATGTGTGGAAGGCATTGCAGCCTTGCAAAGCTAGGATGCTCTCAGTGGCCATGAACCATGTCCTGGTTACTGCACAAATATTTGCATCTTCCAGAGTGAGGAGTGCTTTCAGGGAGTGCAGTTTCCTGTTTAGAGTCCAAGCATAAAGCAGCATCACCTTGAGATTGTCCTGAGTGCATTTTGTTAAGTTGGAAATTTTGTTGTCTTGATATTGCCTAAAAAAGGCACTATGGTGGTGGTGATGGGGGGGGGGGGAGCCTTTGCAACTATCTGAAAGCCTAGAGGAGACAGGTGCAGACCATCTCTGACAAAGCAGCATGGTCTGTCTGTCATGCCTTCCCAGGCTGACAGATACTGGATCCTCCCGGATTGACACTATAAGGCCTTTGCCAGTATCTTAAAGCCTAGAGGAGACAGGTGCAGACCATCTCTGGCAAAACAGCGTGATCTGTCGGCCATGTCCAGCCAGGCTGATAGATGTTGGATCCTCCTGGATTGAAACCAGAAGCTAAGCCAATTTTTGAAGTCTATCATTTTTTATCTATAGTGTGGTATTGTCCTGGGTGAAGGTAGAATGTTGCCTAGGGCTAGAGTCATAGCTGCCTGGGACACATAAACTGAGAGTTCAGTCATGCCTCTTTTCATATAGTCCAGAGAGGTACATCTCAAGTAATTCACCCCAACATGAACCATGACAAAGTCATATCGGTACTTGTAGTTGAGTGACTTGACTGCATGCATGATTTGATGGATCTTGGCACCTGACAACGTTATCTATGACTTTCTCCTTATCCAGCCTGGTGAGGGGGACATCTGTGTGTCTCATTATTGAGTCACCTATTACCAAGACATTTGATTTTGAGGTGTTTTGCCTTAGGGGCTTATTTGCTGTGACACTGGTATTTGTGTTATGTGTACTGGTTTCTATACTCTTTGCAGTGTGTGCAAGTGGTTTGAGCTTGGGATGTCTTTTAGCAAGCTTCTAGTGAGTACCTCCACATATGTGGGTTTATGTGTCATGGCCTTATCTTATGTGAGAGATGAAGTGTGCATGCTGATAACCTGTTTGATGTCTTGTTTGTTGCTATGTTAGCAGATTAATTCCAATTTCATAGTGTAATTACATCTCTCACTTACAGCATTTGTTTGTTTTGGAGTAAATGGTTGGCAATATACATGAGACAATTGCTACATTGCCTCAGGATGCCCACATCAATCAGGCTGGCTGGAGAAATGGTGGGAAACGTATCCATTATGGCAGGATTATACTGTAAGTACTATTAGGAAGTGGGTGAATTATACCAGTTTATGCTCTAGGACAAACAATGGGGCTTATTTTACTGAAGGTTAGGAATGAAAAACGGTGGCAATGCTGCTCAGTACGCAGGTGATTTGCCCATACTGCAACAGGGAAGTTTGGGAGGGTTCCACTGAGATATATCTAGAGAAAATGTGTGTTTCCAGGCATTTGCATCTATACAGGGCACCACTAACAACCATTGTGCAGTGCACAGCTGCATGCAAATGCAAGGCTTAAATATGGGTGAAATAAGCTAACTCTCCAATAGGAAAGAACATAATAAACCTTCCTCCAGCAATACCCAAGGCTGGATCTACACTCTTCTGCAACAAGGGTGCAATGGGAGCCCCTCTTAATGTACGATGGCTAGTTTAGTGCTCAAGTGTAACAAGAACAGACTAGATTCAGCAGATCTGAATCTAGACTATGCTATCTAGGCTAAAGTACAGTTGAAAAACAAGTGCAGAAAATAATGCAATCACAACAGTAAAAAATTAAGACAGAAACACAAGGTATATTTATTTATTTATTTATTTTTATTTTATTTTTGTCTTGGATGTCTTGGATTAAAGCAGAATCACTCTGAATCTCTGACAAAAGATGCCGAACACCAAGCATCTCCTGTTAATTGAGCCTTTAGTGCCTTCATCTACTGTGGTGGGTCTAAATGCATAATATATGTTGAAGCACAGATGGAGTGCCCTTAATGGTCTTGAACCCAGTCCCTGTGACAGTGCTGATATCAATACCTTCCAGACTTAGCAGTACCTGTAGGGAGTGAATCTTTTGTTGTGGCTTCTAGCATTGAGCATCAATACCTTTATGTTATACAGATTTTGTTTTGTTAAGTCAGAAACATTTGTAGACTGACCTTGCCTAAATTAGACATATTCATTGATGGAGATAGTCTGGTCTCAGAGCTTTAAATAACTAGGAATCTATACTCCTTTTCATCTTCTCTCACCAGAAGCAAAGAGTAACACTAATCCCAAGCTGCTTCCTAAGTAGTAGAATTACTCCAGGTGTTGATAGTTTAAGTACAGTACACTTGAAACAGTTTTCCCTCAGTAGATACCCTAGATGGAACCTACAGCTGCTAGGTGTAACAGAAATCCAAACAGAACAAATGCCCTGAAGAGGGTATTGCCAAAACTGCACCATACCACTCAGTAAAGTCCCGTACATACTACCCAATCTGAAACCAAGAGGAAATCAGTGGCCTTCTGCTCCTTCTCTCACCAGGAGCAAGCAGTAACAGTAATCCCTACCTAAGTCCATATGTTTTTGGCAAGGAATACTCCAGTGGGTTTATTGCAATTTAATGTATAAAGTTATCAACAAGAGAGAAAATAAATTCTATTTTCCATTACTGAATAGTAGGGGGAAAATAATACAGGTAGATACAAGTGGAGATGAACAAAACATAATGGCTACTACACATTATTGTGATAGTCCAGCTTTGAACAATTCTGAGGGCCAAAACTTTCGCAACTCTTTTATAATAATTTTCAGTACTGACAGTTTCATCATTAAAATATCATTGAAAGGAACTGGCAGATTTTGGGAGAGGACAGTGAATTCCTAGAAAAAAATGGACCCAAACCACAAATAGTATATAAAAAGGGTCACAATTTAAAGAACATTGCTGAAGCTTTTGGTACTAGACAGCATAGTAACAGGCCCAACAGAATGATTGAATGTGGAAGATGCTCTTCTTGCAAATGCATACCAGAATGTAACTAGTTTAAAATAAAAGATTATGTATTTCATATTCATGGTACACTAAACTGTTAGACACTGGGAGTTGTTTATACTGCTTTACACCAAGAATGTTCAGGATATTATATAGGAAAGACTGAGCAGGAATTAAAAAGGTCGTATATATGAACAGTTAAAGTGAAAAAATGAAAAAAATGATATGGTTGAACATCTAAAAGCTCAACCTGAACATCATCTTACATTTGTCATTCTAGAGAACATTAATAATAATAAAACGGGGAGGGCCCTGGCCACTATTATTGGAGAAAAGAGAACTTTGCTGGCAATTGACTTTAAATGCTAATATGTGGCCAAGTTAAATGAATGAACTTCCATAATCTGTTTATTAAAAATAAAAGCACTGGAACGATAAACATTGTGTTTGTGTTATAAAATCTGTGTCACACTGGAGGATATGTATTCAAGAGATATTTTAAGATTTAAGATTGTTTTATACAAAAAAGTTTTTTTAAAAAAATGCCTTTAAGTATGTTTTCCATTGAATACTGCTTTGCATGTAAGTAAGGTGTTGTCATTTTAAAGCTGTTGTGTGAGGTCAGGAGGCTTGAGGTCATGTGACAAGAACAGGTTATATAAGCAGCTTCTAAATGTTGATGAACTTATCTGAAGAAGTTTTAATTAATAAAATGAAAGCAGTCATCATAAAACATTTTTGGAGTACTTTATTTTGTTTCAGAGTACATTTGGTTGATCTAGGAGTTTATAGTCTGAGTCTCTGCAGAGCTGCGATTTGTTTATTCAATGTTATGGCCATTCAGTCTTTTCAAACAGAGCTATAAAATACAGGCTGGAGACATGCTTTACCCTATTGCTGGATATTTTGATGTAGGAGATGCTATTCAACAGAGGCCAAAGTTGTTGGATGGATGCCCACAAGCCCATGTATGATGAAGTTCATTTGGAGTTTATGCCAGAAGATGAGAGAGTCATCTTAATGTAAGTGTGAGTTACAGGAATTGTGCAGTTGCACTTAACAGTTATTCAGAATATCCAGCCTTCTTAGACACCATGGATGTGGTGCTTGATACATTAAGACCATTAAGAGACTTCAGACATTGTACAGGGAATAATGGTAATGTCTGAACTGAGAAGAAAACATTATCTGACAGTAAACTCATTGACACTTCGTACTTTAAAGTTTTTTTATCCTTTCCATGCAGTTTTTACTTCTAAATAACTAACTCTCCTATTATACCATGACTCCCCATTAATATTCCAAAACATGCACGCTGATTGGCCCGCGTGCACATTGTAAATCGAGTTATACTAATGGAAAAAGGTCCGGTCGCCCGGACTTTTTTCCGTTAGTATAACTCTATTTTTAAAACACTGTCTCGCTATGTTAAATGGGTTTAACATGAGACAGCTTAAATAAGCAATGGAGATCTCTGTTGCTTATTTTACTGTCTCGCTATGTTAAACCCATTTAACATAGCGAGACAGTGTTTTAAAAAAAGCAACGGAGAAAGCAAGATCTCCGTTGCTTTTGCCCACAGCTCTGATGTACTGTGCAGGCGTGCAGTACATCAGAACCGCCGCGGATGCCAGACATCTGCGGAAGGGCAGCAAACAGGCATTATACTATGCCATTATTTAAGAAAAGTAATAGTTTCTTTTCTTAAATAATGTCATGGTATAATAGCAATAACCCACTTCTGGGTGTGGGTAATGCTGTATTTACCCACAGTTGGCTTTGTTTGGTCCCTCGGGCTTCGCCCTCGGGACCAAACCACGCCAACCATGGGTAAATCCAGCATTACCCACACCCAGGCATGGGTTATTGCTACATTATCATGTACTCCTCTGACACTTTAGGTTACAGTTTAGGATTATGTATGTGTTTATTTGTTTATTTACTTTTTAATTTCTTGCTATTGTTGCATATACTTTATTTGACTATAGTGTGATAGACGTTCTTTTACTGTAATATGTCTTACTTTATTGTGAAGTGTTGACTTTATGTACTGTAATGTACATTCATACTATAGTTTTTTTAAACTGTATTAATTCTAATTATCTCAACTATTATGCGTTTTAATTGCATTATTATCAGTATTTTGCAATAGCTTAAACTTTACTCCCTGGACATCGACTGAAAACAGGTGATGCTCAACTAGACAGTCCTTATTAACTAAAGGAATGAATAAATAAATAAATAAATAAAATATACCTATCTAAATATTATAATCCTACAGGGCAGTTTTAGTAAACACCTTTACCCTAAACACATAACATACCTTCACTCCCTACTAGATGGAGACATACATCTTAACCCTGGCCCAATCCATATCCCCACCTCTGGAAAATGTAATATTTACACCATTAGCTCCATAGCCCCTTCAAAGCCTAAGAACTCTCTCCTCATAGCACATCTCAACATACGTAGCATTAACAATAAAATTCCTCACCTCCACACCCTCTTAGATGTTCACCAATTTGATCTTCTATGCTTATCTGAAACTTGGCTAAAACCTACTGTTAAAGACAATGAATTAACCCATCCAGGTTATAATATCATAAGAAAAGACCGCACTACCACAAAGGGAGGAGGGGTCGCGATCCTATATAAAACAGAACTACAAGTTAGCACTATAGACCTTAATCCACTTTTAGACAATAGAGCTGAAATACTTATCTCCAAACTTCAAATCAACTCTTGCAAAGCCATAAATGTTATTTTATACTTGCCCCCAGGAAATAACATAAATACCATTGAAAATATTCTTAACTGGATTTCGTTTAATCACCTACAAGAAACCATAATCCTAGGAGACTTTAGTATAGACTGGCAGACCTGTAGTAATGTACACCCCACCACCCATATTAACTTATACGGCTTTTCACAAACTATCATCTCCCCCACCAGAACTTATAAACCCAAGAACAAAGAAAGTACCCTGGACTGGATACTTACTAATAATCCTCATCAAATGTACAAAGTAGGAACCCTCCCTGATGACCTAAGTGACCACACCTTCACCTATATTATTAGATATAAAACTAACCTAGCTTGCCCTAACACTGTCAGAAGTGTACACAACAGTAAGAAATTTAATCCTGAACTCTTCCAGACAGAACTGTTTCAATTTAACTGGTCACCACTAAAATCTCTCCCACTAGATGAAGCAGTAGCCTATTTCAATACCACATTTTTAGCCATCCTGAACCACCATGCCCCAGCACACCCTGTTAGATGTAAAACTAAACCAGCCCCAGCATGCCCTGTTAGATGTAAAACTAAACCAGCCCCCTGGCTCTCTAATGAAACTAGGCAAAAAATTCTTCTGAGAAACAAATCTTGGACAAAATGGCGAACTACTAAGAATCCATTAGATCACCAAACCTTTAGGCAACTTAGAAACAGTGCTAAAACAGCCATCGTACTAGACAAAAAAACTTCTACCACCAAGCACAGCAGATTTATCATAATAAACTACAAAAGTTTTGGAACAGCATCAACAAACTTCTTTATCCAGGACAATCCATCACTCCCAACCCACTAGGCTCCAACTCCAACAATCCCACTCACACTGCCAATGCCTTTAATTCCTTCTTCACCAATGCCATCCAATCTCTTGCCAGCCACCTATCGCCTGTTACCTCTAATATTCCTACTTCATCTTCAATCAATCCCCCTTCATTTCAGTTACAACCTGTCTCTACTTCCACTATATGCTCCCTTCTCCTAAAACTAAAACCTACCACCCCCTCAGCTGACCAACTCCCAGCAGAATACCTTCAAAAAGGTGCTAAAGCCATTGCCTGCCCCATATCCATTCTGATCAATAGAACAATAAATGAAGAAAATATCCCATCCATCTGGAAATCTCTCACATTATTCCATTACACAAAGGTGGTAATTCCTATGACTTCTCTAACTACCATCCTATAGCTCTGCTATCTCCTTTGGCAAAAATCATGGAAAAGTGTATCCATAAGCAACTGCTTAATCACCTTCTCCAAAACGACTTACTTGCCAACTGTCAATATGGCTTTAGACCATATCACAGTACCACCACTGCCCTGTTATCATTCACAGATTGTATTAACAAAAACCGCAATAAATGTATTCTTTCCTCTGCAGTATTCTTTGATTTATCCAAAGCTTTTGACATGGTTAATCACCAACTCTTCTTACATATAATGAAGTCTCTATCACTTGTTCCCTTAGCCATTAATTGGTTCAAATCTTACCATGAAAACAGACAGCAGGCAGTACACTGGCACAACAACCTTTCTAATCTCCTCACCATCTCCCTTGGTGTCCCTCAATGCTCCATATTAGGTCCACTGCTATTTTCCATTTATATTAATGATCTTCAGTTAGCAATTCCACATACTGCATGCATTCAATATGCAGATGACTCTACTATCATCTGCTCAGCTACTTCTCAAACTGAATTACAAACCCTTACCCAGATAGCATTTAATACTGTTGAACAGTGGTTCACACACCGTTGCCTCCTCCTAAACCCCAAAAAAACTAAAATGCTACTCTTCTCACCAACTCGTAAGTCAACAACCACACATTTCACACTCACATCTAACAATGGTACTCTTATTTCTCCCGACCCAACTACTAAACTCCTAGGTATAACAATTGACAATAACCTCAACTTTGACATGCATATTAACAATACTATAAAAACAGTCAACAAGAAACTTGGATCCCTCTATAGAATCAAACCCTTTCTTACACCAGTAGTTAGGGCTGCTATAGCTAGAGCTCACCTAATCTCTACTCTATTCTATGCCTCACCCATTTATACAAATCTTTCTAAAAACAACCTCAACAAACTAGCAGTATCCTATAACAATATTGCCAGATTTGCTACTGCCTCTCCTTTCAGAACTCATCACTGCCTTAATCTAAAACAGCTTGGCTGGCTAGAGTTTCTGCACCATCTACAATTTCTCCAGCTTACTATAGCCCACAAGACCCTCTATCAACCCTCAAATACTCCAATACTCTCAAGTCTCTTCACCCCCTACAGTAATCCTATAAACTTACGCTCATCCAACAAACTTCTTTTTAACACTTGCAGATCCAACAACTCAGCAGGTGATACCCTGTTCTCTAATACTGTTGGAAAGCTATGGAATTTACTACCTACTGATCTCACTTCTCTGTCTTCTCTTACACTATTTAAAAAGAAACTCAAATTATAGCTCAATACACACTGGTTATGTTCCTGTACTAATCCAGACTATCTTTCATATGTCTCATTAATAACAACCATTCATCTTTATGTATGTATACCTCCTTACGGTCCTTGCGAAGCGCAGTTGTAGTACTGAAGTTAGTATTGTTATAAGAATGTTTATCTATTGCTAGTATTGAAGTTAGTATTGTTATAAGAATGTTTATCTATTGCTATTACAAAAAAAACTTTTTTCTTTTTGTTTTATTTCCTAACTGCTACTACTTTCTATATTTCAGTTTGTATGTATCTTTACTGTACTTCTTTTTACATTGTATTTTTGCATATGTCTTGGAGCTTTTCTCCCCGGACCTCTACTGAAAATGGACATATATCCAGTTAGACTAGCCCGGTCAACAAATGTAAAATAAATAAATAAATTGCTATGTGACCACTTTATAATCTGGCCTAAAAGTCAATGATCAATGCTGTAACCATGTCCTAAGATGTGAGGATGGACATCCTATGTCCTTGATCAATACAAGTATCAGCTGTTAGTGTGTCAATATGTTACGGTCAGGTAGGTAGTGTGACAGCTAGACTGATCTGGGAAACCCATGTGTATAACAAGACTGTTCTGGAAATATCTAGCAGATACTTCTGCGCAGTATGAGTTTAACTCACATGAGCCAGAGCATGATGGGGACCGAGAATCTGGTCCCTGTTCAAGATTTTATTAGTAGAGGTGATAACAAGGAGCTGTGGCTGAAAGGTGGTTGGTGCTTATCAAGGTAGTGTCTGATCAACTGCAGGGTGAGGTAAGTTCTCAAAATAAAAGAAAGAGGTCTTCCATATAATGTTAGATGTGGGGGGACGGTAGTCTGTGGAATTAACGTGGAAGCACCATGTGACCAGGAATGCAACGGCTATGGAATAACCCAAAGCAAAGGGCCAGATGTCAGAGGAGTTTAACACAATTGTAGAGAACAACTAGTAGATGGCCTAAAAAGGTTCTGGCCAATTATTTGTTGAGTCTAGAGGGAGGTGATATATTCCCCAGGCTATTATCAGCTAGGATAGCAAAACACTAAATTTAGCTGGGGATATTGTCAAGAGGAAGACAGAACATTTTGAGGAAATGCTTAATTTGGTTTATATGCCCTTCCACAACAAGGCATCACCAGCAAGTTTTGGGATTCGGTCCATTTTTTTACATGAAGTCACTGTACAGAATATTGCTGGAGTTTCATGCGCAAGATAAATTGTTAATGTTGTATGGAAGATGATGCAGTATCTCTGGACTGCTAAACTAGGATACTGTGCTTTAGTTAAATAAAGAAGGCAAGAAAGTGCATGCAATTTATAGACTGATCATGGTCCCCTGCCTACATGGGAAAGCCTATATTAGGGTACTGGGGAAAAGGCTTCATTAGATGATTGAGACACTGATTCATGAACAGCAATGTAAATTTTGTCATCCTAACTGAGAAGGAGTATATGATTTTTTTTTACTTTGGTTGGGTTTTAGAAGGGTTTAAATATTTTCACATTCATATTTAAGATTATTAAGGTACCTGAGTCTTGGTAACATTACAAGAAAAGGAGTTGTAATAAATGCACAAATATAATAAAAGGTCTGTCAAGGCTCCAAATAAGCAATAGATATGCCATGAGACCTTTCAAATAAGAGAGACACAAATCATGCAGGGGTAAATGTCCTAAATATTAGAACTTTAAAAGTGTTACAAGACCAAACCAGTAAGCAGTGCAGTCAGTGTATGGCTGAGATAATATAAATATAACTGGAAGTACTTATGGAACACTGCAAAAGCTGCAGTTCACTAGGTTCAATGCTAGGGAATCCCTAGGTAGCACGAGGTGCAATACTCAAGATAAGAACAGACCAGGTCATGTACAACCACAGAAAGATCTTTAGGAAGATGTTTCATACAGGTTAAGTTTCTTAAATAGAAATAAGATAACCTGACAGCAGGTGACATGTGGTCCGTAAGTATCAAGATTTTATACCTTGTCCACAAAATCTCATTTATCTCCACTTTTAGTGATCACAAGGGTTACAGCTGGACATATTGCACTCTGTCAAGTGCCACAAATGCTTGGAGAGGTCAAGTTGCTTATGATTATGATTCACCCCATTCGTATGCGTCTTTACCACAAGAACCCATCACAGTCATCTTTTCCTCAGGAAAGTTTGTTAATTCATATTTTTTTTCAAGTAGGTAGATCACTGACCCACATGGATCTTTTCCAGACACATCCAGTAGCAATGGCTGGTTAAGTGATTTACTTATAGTTATACAGTATGTAAACTGATGCCAAACTCCTTTAAACCTTAATCCTCTGCACTATGTACCATACGCACTGCAGTAATATTAAAGATCCCCCAAATTAATAAGTTTTCCCACTGGAAAAATCTAAAGACAATGCCAAAGGTTCCAAAATTGAACTCTGTGGGCAACAGAGACACAATATAACTAGATAAGGAGCAAAACCCAGATGATACCAGCTGGTATGCTTAGAAAATTAGAAGGGAAATAAATTTAGAATAGTACTCAAAACCCCAAAGGGGCAAAAAAAAAAAGTCCAAACGAATGTTGCAAGAGAGAACAAAGGAGACTAAGATGGAACAAAAACACTGATCCCTCACCACTGGAAGATGATTCACGCCCTGTGCAGGGTGGGTGGAATCTAAAATGCAATTGATTATAAACTTGGTACTACAGTAGAATTGAATCAAGATGTGAATAAGTGACCTTCTCAATAACCTTACCAATAAGTGGTATGTTAGAAAGGGTGTGACAGCTATCAAGAGCAGATGAATGAAGATAAAACTTCTTGAAAATAGGGATCACTAGGGCATTCATTAAGACAGTTGGAAAGGCCCTGCTACTTAAAGTAGAGACAATTCATTAAATCTTAGGGCCCAGCACATCACAACAAGGAAAGGTTATTGTTATATGGCAAGGATCCAGGACAAAGGTAACACATTGCATGCTAGAATTCAGGAAAATGAATTCAGAGTTATCTAAGAACTGGAAATTACACCAAGACCAAGGCAGACTTTCCCTACACAATAGTCTCCAGTCATCCTATTGTGGAAGAAGGAACTGTCCACAAATAAGCCAACTTTCTTGCAAAATAACTGAATGGCCTGTCAGTCAACTGAATGAGCCTAGCCAGTCCGGTGGATGAAGCAGAGATAGGACTGCTTTGGTTTTATGAGGTACTGTTGCTAAATAAATATCATAAAGTATATCAGTCCTAAGCCCAAGGTCAAAGAGTCCATTTCATTGCTCTATATTCACAAGAATCTACCCCTGTCATGGCAAATCATGAAGAGCAGCATCATCAGCAATATCAGCACATTTCCATTTGTATCCCAGCGTTCACCTCTGCCATCTCAGCTCATGGAGATCAGCATCGAGCCAGGCTCACATGGGATGAAATAGACTAGGTGCAGACAAGATGGAGTTAATAGTAAGGAGATAATAGCTTTATTATATGCCAAAAGCAACACTTCGGAATCACCTGCACTGGGCACCAGTGGAAGAAGCAGCAAATCAACCCAGAGTTACATCATGAAATTTCTTGGTTCAGGAGGGTGGGTTGTAACTGGAGTAAAGCATCTATGAAGTGAACAAGCTGATGGTCTGACCTGGAGACAGGTTCATGAACAAAACCAGAGGTGCACACAACAAGCTGTAACATCAGATCAAGAGTATGTCTAAAATTAGGGGGAAACAGATGAAAACAGCTGAGCAAACCCAAAACAACTCATGATATTGTAAGATTTCTTTGTACCAGCCATGGATTCATCAGTGGCCCAGATGTTAAAATCAAGCATTATTAATCAGACCTGAAACACAGAAATGAGTGAACAAGGAAGTCGGCAAATCTTTACAATTCTGGACAAGAAATAAAGTGAAACCCATAGCTTACTACTGCTCCCTTTACATACTCAGAATAGTTGGTAGCCACTTTCTTAACATTGGTCAGCAGCAGTAAAAAGTGACAAAAAATCACAATCCCACCAGTCTTTATTATCACTGGAGGGCGTATTACAGGGAATGTTGTTTTCATTGCAGTTGCAAGATGAAGGCCAGATTTTAATCTGCTTAGCTCTTCATAATAAAGGTCAGCTCAAAATCACTCAAGTTAGAAATAATAGCAGACTTGTAGATGAACCGGCTGTCAGAATACAATGCCCACAAAGAAGCAAATGACGGGAGGATTCCAAATCTTTTGTTCATTTCAGACATCCATTTCCATGGGTTTTTCATGGAATTTATAGTTGTATGACATTTCACCGCAGTGTCATGTTTAGATGCCAAAACAACAGGTACCCCACAGCATACCTCTCAACTGTACAGATTTTCACAGAACGCCCAGATTTTTGTTTCCTATTTTTGGTCCATTTTTCATAAAACTGTGATTTTCTAGCAAAACATTCCCATGTTATTAAAGACTGAAATCAGAAAATAATGACAGGCATTTGAGTTTCAGATTTCATACTCTTCAGAAAATTCATGCTAACACAAAACTTGTTATTCTGTCAACTTTCTAAGTTTGTAAGAGCAATATTTAAATATTGTCCCTATTTTTGGGCCTTTTCCTCCATTATGTATGGCTTTGTCAAGATTATTTGCCCTAAGATGCTGAGAGGTATGCCCCCAAGTGGTTATGACTAACATGCTGGGCTACCTCTGATTCTCTCTAGCCTGTACTGCTTTAAATGTTGACATTTCTTGCAAGAATAAAAGATGGCTAAATGTAATATTTGAGAGCATATGTGGTAAAGTATCAAAAGAAGATCCCTGGGATAAAAATACAATGGAGCATAATTCAAAATGACATGGCAAACAAAATGCCATAAACTGAGATGAGCTTACTTTCCAGGCCCTGTAAGTATAAATCACCTTCACTAGGCTCATTTACAGAGGCCCCTCATGAACAATATGTACAGTGATTGGTTAAAGGACATCAAAGGTTAATACAAGCAACAACTTGAAAACATTCTTCAAACTAGTTTTCAGATTTTTGAGCAAATCTTCTTGCAGAAAACAGCTGGTAAGGCAAACAGAGCAACTTCTCTCTCAATCCAGCTATATAGCACCCAAATCTTTGAGCATATTCTGCTTTATTCAAATAGCCAACAAAACAATTTCTCTTGTCACTTCCATCCAAAAGATGCTAACAAGTTCAAGCAAACTCAGAAAACAAATATCTAAACAACTAAGCCCATTTTCAGTTAGTAAACTAACAAGGGATATGGCTTCACTGTTTTTCCAATAACAGGCATTTCAAACAGAGATTCAGTAAAATGCAGAAACAGCAGGGACAGTAGAAGTATGAGAATTTGGGTTTTAATATTTAGAAAACAAACAAGATGCCAAAAAAAGCACATTCAAATCTCAACAGTAGGCAGCAAACAAAGTGCTACTTAAGTCAAACAGCAACTGCAAAAGACCAAAACTCATCACACCTATGAATGGGAGGAAAACACAAATTTACAAATGTGTTACTAAGCAAGTATTAGCTAATAGTCAGTACAGTCCATATATAGTTAGTCTAGTTGACAAATGTAACCCATTAAGCCCAATTAAATCCAGGAAAATCCAAGGAACACTGTATAGTCAAAGCAGCAAGTTTTGCAAACCTAGGAATATTGCTACCCCTACCACCTTGCTCATAGTTTTGGGAGTTTTCCAGTACTGTTTTTACATTTATGTGTTTTGTGACTTGGAGAAGATATATAACCACAAATACCAGAATGCCTTAAGGGAGGTTCTACACGTGTACATGGTTCCAGCCTGCTGCTGATGCAGCTGCATGACATTCAGTCTCCCTATTTGAGCAGCGAGAGATGTGACTGCAATGTCAGTGATAAGTCAACTGCAGGAGCAAAACTCCACTAACCGTGTTCCTGTCTTCTGCTTAGTCTTATTTTCCAAAACAGGAGAGCAATGCACAGCCAAAGGTTGGAGATCCTCCACTTTAGGGATGTGAGGATTGCATCTTTGTTATTTGTAGATGGTACTATCCTCCTGGACTGTGATCCCTAGTATAAAATGAATTGATTCACTGCAAGTTACAAAGCAGCGAGGGTGAAGATCAACACCTCCAAATCAGACGACAGGGTTACTACTTCTGACAGATACCACATGTAAAGAAGTTTAAGTAGTTTGCAGTCCTTTTCAGTAGTGAAGGTAGAGGGGGGTAGAAGACTGACCTGTATATGGATGAGTGATCTAGCGACAGTAATGTAGTGCAGGTGTTGTACCTGATTGTAGCTGTGATACAAATATGTGATTCATAGGCAAAGCTCTGAATTTACTGCTCACTCTATGTCCTCATCCTCACCTGCGTTTACAAGGTTTGAATCGTGAGAAAAACAAATTAGACTGCAGATCTAGCCAATGGAATAAACTTTCCTTTGCAGGGTGGCTGGTCTCACTATCCATGATAGATGAAGCATTGTTGTGTCTGAGTGGATCTTTGAGCAGATGTCTGGCCACCTAGGGAATATAACCCCAAACACTACCTACTGTAACTAGAGGATTTGAAACAGGTGCATGGCATACTGGTATGATTATATCTTCCATTTTGAATGTGACTGTTTAAGAGTCCTGTAGGATGTACTGGAGACTGTGGCTTGGGGTAAGGAAATCCAGTTTCTGATGCATAGCTTGCTTCAATAATCAGTGCTCACCAGAATATACAAGTTGGAAACAGAAGCTAAATTTCAATTTCTCAACAGTTCTTTTAAGTTTTGTTATTTGCAGTACTTAATATTTATAAAAACAATCAAATATCAGTATATTTGAGAATTTGGTAAAACTGTAATTTTCTGCATAATTTAAATGATGTGTCAGAATTAAAAACAACTAGATGAAATGTATGAATAGAATGCACACTTATAAGCTTTAGGCTACAATGAACTCTTAAGGTCACGAACTTTAGTTTAATCTGGGAACATAATATATAGTTTATTCCTTGCATTCCCACACAGACCAAATAAATCCCTTTCATTCTTCTGTTTTTCATGTAAATTAGAAATATCTAATGTCATATTTTCACTACAATACATGCCATAAATAGGGGCCTTGGAAATTCATAACTGAAGATCTAGGATATGTATTCAAGGTATTTCTAACTTCTGAATGAAGAAAATTAAGTTTCCACTGTCTGACATATCATGACTTAATATTTATGACAATGTGAAAAAAAGTGGATCCCTACAGTGACTCAAGCGCCATCTGCTAGAATTCCAGTAACTCGCAACCAGGGACTCAAATGTCTGTAACTTTGACTGACCAGCTGCTCAAGTTCAGATGCAAAAATGAGTTCAGCCATGCAACAGCCACATCATCTTACTCACAACCTAGGAGATGGATGGAAGCAATTGTTCGTTGTGGAACAGGTAAGTTGGAAGGGGAGCTGAGAGTGTGCTGCTAGGTTTAACGAGAGGGATATGGAGTGAAGTGCAGACTTTAGGGTGAGGGACAGGGGACAGGGATTTTAATTTTAGGGAATGATAAGGAATTCAGGATTAGGGAGGAAGACAGAGATGTTTAGGGAGTGATCATGGATGGGGGCGGAAGGGGATTTTAGGTTTAAGTAATGATCTGGAGTTTAGGTTTAAGGAGAGGAAGGGGACTTTAGGTTTAGGGAGATATGGAGGACCTTAGGATTAGGCAATGGGTGGGAGTTTTTAGAGAAGATTGTAGTCTGGTACAGATAATTAGCATTATGTGGAATGCTAATAATAATAATAATAATAATAATAATAATAATAATGCTGTGATGATGAGGTTATAACAAGGCTGAAATATGCATATCTACAGCTAGTGTGGTTTGGCTTTACTGGCCTGAAATTGTCCATTAAAATGACAAAACAAGTCATGGGCATTCAAAATTGTCAGTTAGCTGAAACACCTGGTATTCATAAGGGTCAGTGGAAGTTCCAGCTTGGCTGGAGTTTTCATTTAGTTTTTACAGATTGGTTTTCTGTGTGACCTTCTCACTCATTGTTTTAGTTTGTTATTTGGGATATTTTGCAGTCATCCTAATGATAATGGACATCAGCTGAGTATAGCAGCCCTGTGTTTCTTATGCTTAGTCAAATACTGTGCTTGTGCTGTGCTGGTGAGGTCGTAACAAGGCAGAAATATACATATCTGCAGCTCGTGTGGTTTGGCTTTACTGGCCTGAAATTGTCCATTAAAACAATGAAACAAGTCATGGGTATTCAGAATTGCCAATTAGCGGAAACACCTGATGTTCATAACGGTTATTTGCAAATATCCTATGGGCCTCTGATTCAAGTAGTTTGAGAGGTTACTCATTGGAAGTTCGAGCTTGGCTAGAGTTTTCATTTAGTACTTAGAGATTGTTTTTTCTGTGTGACCTTCTCACTCATTGTTTTAGTTCATTATGTGGAATGAGTTACTTTGAGTTAGAGCACTTGCCAAAATGAGTGAGTAACAGCAAAGACGTATCTTGAGCAAATGTGTCTCGAGCACATGTGCTAGACTAAAAGACTATGGTACAATAGGACTCCAGTTCAACTGTGACAGTGTAATGTGAGTTTTTTTTTTTGTGGAAAACATATTATAAAAGCTTGATCACTGAAAAATTACTATACTGTTGACAGTGCTATCCTAGTCAGATGTATGATGAAAATAAAAGCATGATCATGTTAGATATATTACATTTCAAATTTGTGTAGGGCCAAGTGAAAACAAACCATGCTAAAAGTATACAACTTTCATTCTGAGCCCTAGTTTGTCTAACTTTGTATTCTGTATTAAAAAGCATATGTGCAATTCTGCTTCCAGGGGTCTCTGTTGTTTAGGTTCATAGGTGTATACTAGGATAATGACCACTGGGGCATTTGTAAGCCTGTTCATGCAACCTTATTGTATCCCATGAGTTTTTGTGCTTTAGAGATTATTTTAAGAAGTGTATATTAGCTAAACCATGCCCTAACTAACACACACCCCTTAAAATAACCTTTACGGTGCAATAACTCATTGAATACATTTGGTTGCATGGCTAGGCTTATAAATCCCCAGTGGCTGTTCACCTAGTGTATACCTATGAAACTATGAACCTAAGAATTTAAAAGCAGAGA
Organism: Protopterus annectens; assembly: GCF_019279795.1. Lineage (NCBI taxonomy): Eukaryota > Metazoa > Chordata > Ceratodontiformes > Protopteridae > Protopterus > Protopterus annectens. The sequence goes on from NC_056737.1 coordinate 1,898,817,956, forward strand.
CCCCTTGATGTAAAATTGTACCTATGCCTTTTAATACAACACAAAAATTTAGAAAAACTAGGGATCAGAATAAAAATTACATATTGCATAATTATTAGATGATTCTGATCCAATCTGTTTAAAAATCTATCTCAATAATAAAACCAATAAAGTGTGTTGTAATGTCAGTAACCTAGTCAACAGGAGACGTGATAAGAGCAGACCTACAGTAACTGTGGCCTTGTAAATACAGTATAAAATTGTTTTCTTAATCAACACTCTTTGTTAATTTTGCTTGACCTGTGGTGGCTAAATTAAACCTCTGTGCAAAGAAACAAAACTGTAATGTAATGTAAGATGGGAACATTCAGCATCAGCAAATGTTTGCCCATTTTAAGGGTTCCTCCCAGCTGCAGAAGTAAGCACTGTTGGTAAACAGGATTTTACATTTTCTTTGCAGGATGTCATGTGTCTTAAGACAGCAATTGTTCTGTAACCTGCAGATTAACATAGAAGTATTGCAGTTTAAAAATAAATAGGGTTTATTTACAATAATCATTCTAAGACTGAGTAAATAAATTAAATAATTTAGAAGGTGGAATATCATAGATAGTTTCATTAGGAATATTGCAATTTAGTTTTAAAAGGAAAAAAAAAAGAAAACATTTTCAAATGTGACCAGGAAGAATAAGCGGGTAAAATTTGCTTGGGACAGTTGGAGTTAAGATACAATGATTAAGAAACTCTGGTTGTTTGGTATGTAAAACACTGACTGAAGCTGCAAATGTTACAAAAGTAAAGGACAACTTTAGCATTATTTCTTCGATGGGGGAAAGAATAAGTATGTTCTGACACACACACACACACACACGCACATGTACACACACACACACACACACACACACACACACACACACACACACACACACACACACACACACACACACACACACTAATAACTGGATAACATGAATTGGAAAACTCTAAGCTTTCCTAACTACCATTTTAACAGTATATCAGATACAAGGGAGTGACTTGGGATTTTTCAGTCTGCAAGTCCAAGCCATTTTCCAAAGGTGCAGGAGGTCAGAGATTCAGTCTATGGCCTTTTTTGGTTGAAACACACTAGAATTTAATTAGCTATGCCACTTTTTATTTTCATCTAATTGTGTGAAGTCAGTAAACTGTCAAATCTTACAAAGAAGACTGATTACAACATGCATAAAAGTAGTACATCGTTACATTTTTACTGCAAGCCATTCTTCTATCATTGTCTCCTAAGTAAGGACAGCATTAAAAAAAAAAACAGAGGAGAGGTATTACAGATACTGAGCTACTAGGATGATGAAGTTGTGTAGCCGTATGAGAGGAGACACTGGTACTATATTTAATGTAGACTGAAAAGAATAAACAAGAGTGACACGTTAAAGGTAATAGTGGACAGTGAATGACCATGTCAAATCCTCTGAAACCAGTATAAAGCCACAATATACAGGGGTAACTGACAAGTTCAATCCTCCTGACCTCATCCTGGCTGATCAGTGTCCCATTCTATTGCTGTATCTTCCTTCTGCTCTGTCCATTTCCACACTGTTCCAAGTGAACTGGAGCAGGTGTGAATCTTGGGTGTGACCTGGGGTTGGTGCTGGCAACTGCTTCTTTCATTGAAGGTTATTTTTTGTGTGTCCTAACCTTGCTTGCTGTCCCCTATCCTTCTGTTTGTTGACAACATCCAAGGACTACTTCCTCAGCAGAAGCTTCTTTGACAAACATCCAACCCCCTTTATGGACACACCCATCCCTTCCCTCCTTGGGGTTGGGACTTGGCATAATAATTATGGTGTTTACCTCACAGATACAAGGTAGAGGATTTTGTTCTCAACTTTGAAGGGAAATTTGCTAGACTTAAACTGGCCTGCAAGAGCAGCTAGCCTAGTACTTACCTATGAACCTATGAACCAGCAACTCATATATCCAAGCCACTAATCAGATCATTACATATTTATAAAGATAAACTTTGATTTGGGTAACACTTTACAACCATCTGATGTATCTAGGAACTCCTCATTTATTAACCATAAAGATGTTCTGCTGGGAGGTGCAGTTGTGAAGCCATGCATCCTTAGCTTCAGGAAAACGAGGTAACACTTATTTTGCAACAGCCTGCTGAGTCATGTGCCTGACTTCTTTGCACTGAGGCATTAACTTACCCCCAGCCTACCGTCTTGGAAACAGTAACCTTTTGCACTTCAGTCTTAAATTGTGTCTGTTTTACAGCTGAGCCGTTACATTGCAGTATGTTATTTCATCAGATGAAGGCCAAGAAAAAGAATAAGTCCAACATTATATGCACCTACAATGGTGTTACTTATATGCAGTATCATCAATAAAGTTGAAAACATGGCAGTGTTTTACTATAACTCCCAAGTTGTATTTCAGAATTACAGTGAGAACAGTGTGTGTAGTTTCTAAAAGTCACCAGTACATGTTTCTCAGGAAAAGGCTTAGACATTCTACTTGTTAATCTATTAATAAAATAATGAATAGTTAAGGTCAGCTTTTCAAAGTTAGTATTTTTGTCACTATTTAATTGTCACCAAACAGCAGTCTCAGCCTTTTTCCTAGAAAATAGGGGTGTTGCCTAATGGAATATCACTGACGATAACAAGACTAAGGGCGATGTGTAGAGTAAAACACAGATAAAAGGGTTGCAATACAGTGTATTTGTTCACTTCTTGTATGCTAAGTTGTAATTTACAGTAAGTTATCATGTGATGCCCATCTGTAATATTCGTAACATACTTTGCCAACTACCAACCTACTTTTTAGGTAAACAAAATCCTAAATCTTATTGCAGATTCAAAGATGGCTCCTTACTTTTGTCACCATATTTTAAGGTGATGTTAGATGATCAGGCTGGGATTAAACAATCATGCGCTATTCCCAGAAATCAACTTAATTGAATTCCATGGTAAATGAAAAAAAACACTGTGGCAGCTTTCAATAAGCTTTTGAAACATGCTGGATTTTATTGTTACTCCTGCATTCTTACACTTAAAATAAATAAGCAATTATGAAGTTGCCGTTGTGACGACCGTGCCCTGGCACAGCAGTCAAGGAGCCTCAATCCTCACCAGTAACACCAGGGAGGTTGTCTCATAGAAGAGAAAAGGATAATTAATACACACAGTAAAGTACAATTTCCTTTCAGTGCACACAGCGATCACAGTCAGTCTGAGGCTGGTTGTTCCCTTGCTCACCACGTCTCCAGTAAGACTCTCCACTGGCACAACTATAGGGTCCAGGTCTCAGCCTAGCTGGGCAAGTTAAAACCTCCAGTACCCTCTCTGTCCAACCAGTGCTTTGTGTCTCTGCCCAAGTAGCTGACACAACACACACACACTTTGAGATAACTATTTATACAACTTCACAGACACTCCTGGGAAAAGCTGACACAGATTCTCCAGCTGCACCCCTTTACCCAGACTATACGGAAGTAATTACTGCCACCACCCAACTAATAATACCAGCTACTAAAAGGCCCTTAAAAGGGTGTCCAATTATTACTGTGCAATATTATAATCCAATGGTAGTATAACTAACAGTCAAGGCTTACTTTAGAGTTGCCTATTACAATAACCTCTATAAATATACAATGTACTCTAGAGCTTATCTCTACACAAACCAGCCATAGGTAGAAGGCTTTAAAATATTTAATAATAAATAATTAATACACAAGACAAAACTAGTACACCACAGAAATATCTAAGAGTTCAGAGATCACACAGAAACTTAAAATAATACAGTAGGACATGAGGACATGTCTGATTTCATAGAAAAATACCTAATTAATCTTTACTAGCTTTAACTATTCCTACAAGAAATCACAGTCCTAGAAATTTGCATGTGAGCATAAGGCAGAGTGCTGATAAGTTGGATATCAAAATCAAAATGCCCCCAGTCGCTTGTGAGAAATAGTATTTAAACATTACTAACAAACATGTCTCTAAGGCCCTCCCAAATTACATCGTTTTTGACACTTAGGTTTTCCCAGTATTCATATTGCATAATTTTAACACCTGATCTGAGTTCTCAGGCCACAAACTTCATTATTTAGCAATCTAACACCTGCACAGAAACTTACAACAATAGATGACATGTGTATATTCTAACAGAAACTAGAGGAATAAAGCACATTCCACATCTAAATTCTGGTCATAAACTTTAGCCTTAAAACAATGGTCATGAATCCTTCATCCAGCCACACTGGAGCTGAATTCTGACATGAAAGGGTCACAACATGCTTCAATGGGCCAGTAGAGTGCAATGTTGTCACATATTTTGCAGTTCCACATTTCACAATATTCTTCTACACTCAAGAAAACATGCCTGTATTCTACATTTATTTACAAATGCCAGAATTATATTTCAAATTCTATTTGACTAGGCTGGCAGCCTTCACCCATCTCTCTCCAGTCGTCACAGCCATATCTCAGAGTAAGGCAGTGATGTGCTTACAGTTACCCTATTTGATGACTATGCAGTTCGGCCGAGTCGGTATTATCATACGTGTGTTCATCGCATGACTGAGCAAACAGCATGATAGCTACTAGCTATACTTCCAGACTCGTAAAGGAAAAGGTATTATTCACTCTTTCACTATTGTACAAAATAATGTCTAAGCTACCATCCACCTTATCTGGTTTTTGGCTGGTACTAGGCAGCATGTCTCTTATGGTATGCTGCTTATTTATCTGTACTACTGTCTATCACATTAGTTTGGACATCAGGCTTTACATGTACAGATGTCAGAATTTTTAGGTTTCTCCTTGGTCTTACCTCCTTCTTTACAAATATGACCTTTCCTGTTAGATTATACCTGTTAGCTCAGTGCATCTGGTCCTGGCTTTGTTCTTTTGTCCTCTCAATGAAAATATAAATGAAACTGCTTCCTGCATGCACACTTTTTAAACATTAAGTGTTTGTGCAGCAGTTTCTCACTGTCAGTCAGTTTTGGCACTGCTTTTTCTCATTTGTTGTGCAAGAAACTAATAAACTGGAGCCTTTGGTAACTCTGGCTGCCACCCTCCCCAGCTGCAGGAAAGGCTGTACGCTGTTTCATCATATGGTTTCTGTGGTCAGTTTCCATTACTAATTGAGTAACTTTTCAGTGTCTTCTTTACAAGAACCATAGAACATCACCCATGACATGGTCCTATAATCTCATCTTTCCCTCGCTGTTTATGATATGCAACCTTAGTCCTGACTGATCATTCCATGTGCGTGTTCGTGTGTGTGTGTGTGTGTGTGTGTGTGTGTGTGTGTGTGTGTGTGTGTGTGTGTGTGTGTGTGTGTGTGTGTGTGTGTACACCTTAGGCGACATAGTAGGGAACTGGACTATAATATGGAAACAATATGTACATAGAAACAGAATACTGAATGTAATGATAAATTCAGAATTTAAAACACTTAATCACTGTACAGTAACTGAAATTGTAAGGAAATTAATATATAATATAATCACATTTATTGTCCTAGATAAATTGGTGTAAACATTTGATCCTAGCAGACAGGTAATGAGCAATAACAAAACAGCTGCATGTATCAATGCTTGCCACCAGATGGTGCTTTGGGTACACTGAGTAGAGCTTGCCATAACACTTGAGAAAACTGAAGTAATGCCATGTTGTAATTAAAGCAATCTATCACAGCACTGCAACAGAAAAGCATCTAGAATAAAGAAGCGTTTGACTAATTTAGAAATAATCAAACCTACAACCTCAGACCATGACATGCTAGTACAAAGTATGTGTATGCACACATTATCTGAGATGCTGTTAATGAAACAGCAGCAGTGACCATAAAACTGCCTTCTTCCCCCATCCCCCCAGTATATACAAAATGAAGGACAGGTGCATACAACGGAAAGAAAGCAACACAAATAATAACTAATATTACCTCTCTAACATAAATAACTTGCACAACAATTTAGCCCATAGTTAGATGTAAGCACTGGTAGGACTATCCAGTCTGTCCTACTGCCTACTGGCTACCACCTCATTAATGCTGTTTCATAGGTTCATAGGTTCATAGGTAGATACTAGGCTATCTGCCCTAGGGCATTTATAAGCCTAGCCAGAGTGTATTTGGCTTCCACCTCCCTATTAGATTAGCCTACTGTGCCTCTGTAAAGTAGGTCACAGAAGGTACCCTTTAAGATTAGTTTACTGTGCCTCTGTCTGGCAGGGACACAGAAGAGATCCTGGGGTGAAGTTGCGATTTCCCATCCACACGTCCAGATTACACTTGAAGATGGTCAGCAAGGGGCTATGTCTAACATGAATTGGGATTCTATTCCAGAGTGAGGGGAGCCTCTGGGAAATGAATCTGTCCCTCCAGCATGTCCTATTTATTTTTGTGCTGAGGTTTACGTCCCTGAAGCATGTAGCTCTAAGGGACTTGGATTTTTTGAGGTGGAGCATGTCCATTAATTCTGGGTTTGACATGGCTTTGTACGTCAGGCATAGATCGTCTCTGAGTAGGTGGTAAGCAACTGAGTAGAGCTGGAGTTTATTTAGTCGAGCTGCATAGGACATCTGTTTGTAGCCCATGATCCTCTTGGTGAGGTAATTTTGGGGTCTCTCCAGTTGCTGCAGGTGTTGGCTAAGGTACATCCCAAAAGGGGCATTGTATTCAATTATGGGCCTGATGAGTGATGAGTAGAGGGGCACAATGACCTCTCTTGATCTATATGCGAACCCTTTGTGATAAGGTGGGCTATATAGAAGGTCTTTCAAACCACTTTGGCAACGTGATTATCAAAGGAGAGATTACTTTCTACGTTGGTCCCCAAATCTCTAATTACTTCTTCCGTACTTAATGGATTACCACCTATGTGGTCATTTGTAGGCACCTTGTTTTTCCCAAAGGGGATGACTATGCACTTTTTAGCATTTAGTTTGAGGCCGTGGCTCTGGCACCAAGCATCCGTCCCTGTGAGACCCTTTTGGAGGATGCTTGTGTCAGCTGGAGATTCGATTATGGCCCCCAGTTTGCAGTCATCTGTGAACTTTGTCAGCCATAATCCCCCCGTGTTAGCCTGAACCTCAAAGAAGTATATACCGAACAAGAGAGGTCCCAGACTGAGCCCTGTGGGATGCATCTTGTAACTGGTTTGGATTCGGACATGGCACCTGTGATTCTGACCATGTGGGTTCTATCCCTGAGTCAGTTTGCAACCCATCTTGTGATATAGGGGTTGATATTTAAGCTGGTAAGCTTATTTATGATGCTCGAGTAGGGTATTGTGTCGAAGGCTTTTGCGAGGTCCAGGCAGGCTGTGTGGACTACCTTGCCCTCATCTATGGCTTTGCTAACTGTTTCAAAGAAATCAACTAGGTTTAAGAGGCAAGATCTGCCCTTAACAAAGCTGAATTGGGTAGCATCCAGTGTCTGGAGGCTCCCAATGTCTTTGTTTATGAGTTCCATGATAAAACGCTTCATAGCTTTACAGACCAGACTAGTTAGGCTTATGGGGCGATAGTTCCCGGGGTCCGTTGTGGCACCACCTTTGTGGAGTGGGACCACTGTAGCTGTATGCCATTCTTTGGGTACATATCCTGTAGTAAGGCTAAGTTTGAACAGTGACTTAATGTGAGGGTTCAGTTCTTCTTGGAGCTCGTGTAAGACACAGCCTGGGACACCGTCCGATCCCATAGATGCTGTGTTTTTGGCTTTGGAGAGGGCAGCTTTGACCTGTGCATCTGTGATGTCAGGGAGGTTACATTCAGTTGGGATAGGCATTTGCTCCTTTGGGGGGAAGGGGGGAGAAGTTTGCGCTGAATCTGTCTGCCAGGATGTTGGCTATGTCTGTAGATTTGGTATATTTTGTACCGTTATGCAACAATTCAGAGCATATCTGGGAGTTTCCACCCATATTCCTGACATAACTAAAGAAGGCTTTGTGATTATCTTTAGTGTCTAGGGCAATTTTTCTTTTGAAACTGGCCTTTGATGATTTTATGAGGGATCTAAGTTTCTTGCTAATACTGATCAGAGATGCCTTCCCTTTTTGGGATTTTGCTCTGTCATGTAGTAGCTTCCTCCTTCTGTTGTATAGCTTATTTATGGCTGGGGTCCAGCAGACAGGTCTCCTGTTTTTGGAGGAGTGAGTCTTGGTTTTATTTGGGATAGCACGATCCATGCATTCCTGCAGGTGCTCATAGAATGCATTTGTAAAGGATTCTGCGGATTGGGCTGTATTATCCTCTGGCCCAGGGGCTTTGAAGGATTCCACCTCAGTCTTGAGAAGTGCAAAGTTGGCTTTTGAGAAATTCTTTACCATGATTTCCTTGGCTGGGGGTGGGGACGGGATATGGATGTCCAGGGAAATTTGTTTATGATCTGATCTTACCAATGAGGGGTTTACCTCTGGTGTGGAACATAGAGTCCCCATGTTGGTGATGACCAGGTCCAATATGTTGTTCCCTCTTGTGGGAGTGGTGAACAGTTGTTCCATCATGTTAGAGTTTATAAATTCAAGGACCCGTTGGGCGAGGGTGTTTGGGCTTGAGTAGTTTTCCCAGTCAATGTTTGGGTAGTTGAAATCACCCAATAACATAGTGTTTGGAGAGACCTTCATATTCTCCAGTGTTCTCAGGAATGCCAAGTGGGGTTCCTGTAATAGGGAGGGTGTTCTGTAGCAGGCTACAAACTGAAAGGCAGTTTTGCCCGCTGTTAGTTGCACATGGATGGTTTCCGATGCTTCGTGCAGTGCCAGTAACCTGGAGGTGTAGGTATCTTTGATGAATATAGATACTCCCCCTCCTTTTGTGCTTCGGTCCGAGTTTTGGGGCTGAAACACATGGTATGAGTTATAACCTGGTAGTGCTGGGGTGCTCTCAGGAGCCTTGAACCAGGTTTCTGTTACTGCACAGACATCGATTTTCTCCATACTGAAGAGAGCCTCGAGTGTGTACATCTTGAGGTTTAGACTTCTGGCATTGAGTAACATTACCTTTAGTTTTTTTATCCTTGGGTTGTCTATGGAGGTGGGTTTGCCCTTTGAGCCTTGCCTAATAAAGGCACTATGGGGGTGACAAGAGCCTTGGCCATTTTCAGTCTAAGTTTTTTCCTTTTAAATATTTCTGGGGTTCTTCTACACCTGTTCCCTACTGCCCACACCTTGTATGCCTTAAGCACTTCTACAGGCAATTGCTTTATTGTCCCCACTGCACTTTAAATAAAGGGATGTTTCTCTTGCTGTTCTACTTTCCCCCTTTTTAACCCTCATTACACATGTACTTATCCACAGCAGCTTTATAACAGAAAAATGCATGTTTGTAGCTTGTTTCTTTGATTTAACTGAATCTTTTTGACATTAGCCAGGCCCACCTATTCCACAAACATATGTTTATAATCACTGCTTCTCTTAAATGTAAGAATACAAAGGCCCCCAAATCTCCTCATATGACTTTTGGCTCTGTTTTACTGCTTTGTGTGAATTCTCTGATTTGAATTACCTCCATAGCATAGTTCTCAATATAAAGATTTTGTGGCTAGAGTTAATGCGCCATGTGAAGTCTCCCTGATGATCTGAGTAGTGGTCTCATGAGGTCATTGTTATTTGCTGGTCACATATTTCCTCTGAATGCCAGCTTCTGATAGTATATTCTTACAGCACTGGTGGCTTGATAACGATAGTACAAAGGATTGATGTTATACTCTGCTAATGAATTACTTACTGTAGTCCTGGGTTTGAATCTTCCAGTCTTACATCCACAATGTGCACTCTAAGAAAGTTGTTAAACTGGACTAGACCAGTTCTCCTGGGACAATCACTGAAGAACAACAACTATGGCTAGTGATATGTTCTTTGTTAACAGGGGAATAATTTATTTATTTTTATTTATTTATTTATTTATTTATTTAAATTTGTTGACCGGGAGTGTCCGACTGGACATGGGCCCATTTTCAGTGGAGGCCCGGGGAGAAAAGCTCCACAGTAAAATAAACAGACAGTAGTTACATTGGATTACATAGCGATTAACAATTTAACATAGAAATTACTTACAACATATTTACAGATGAAGAACATAGTACATCAGTAGACAACTAGAATCTTTATCTGTGAAGTACATAACAGGCATTAACAAATGTAACAATGAGAAGTTCCTGCTGTATAATAAGTACTAGGCTTATGAGCATCTGAGCTTGCTATCATCAAGGTAGTTAGTGGAGGTGAAAGAAAGGTAGTAGTTGGATGGGGTGGATGATATTAGAGTGGGAGTTGCAAGGGCATAGCCAGCATGTTTTTAGGTGCGCTTTTAATAAAGTTTTGAAGTTGGTGCATGATGGTACGGAGGTAATTGTGGGTGGGAGTGAGTTCCATAATTTGGCTATGGCACAAGAGAATAGTGCTTCACCAGCAGAGTTATTGGCTTTAGTGATCTGCAAGTGATTTTTGTTGCTGGATCTTAGTGGTCTGGTGGTGCGATAGGGTTGGAGTAGATTCTGGAGGGATGGGACATTTAGTGGATGGTTTACTAGTTTGTGGGCGAGTGAGAGTAAAATTAAAACAGAATGCTGTTTGACATCATTTATTGCTCACTCAAATCATCTCAAGTCCCTTTCCATTCATTCTTCATGCAGTCCTGCAGTGAGTGTTTGCACTTTTCTTGCAGGCTTTTGCAATGAATTTCTGCTGCTGGGATCTTGTCCACATATTCAGTTTAACTGCATCATTCATGATTATTTTCACCTCTGTTAAAGTATGTGCTCTGTATAAATGGTAATATCACATGCAACCAGGCACACTTTTCATTCCTGCTCCTGTGTGTCACTAATGTAATACCTTAAGATTGGCTCGGCGTGGGTCATTGTAGCGAATGAGTGGTCATCTTCCTTCTGTAAAAATTAGCAGTACTCTAAAACATTGAAGTCAGTCTCTCTTGGGAGGGTCAGTCCTGTTTCATGGGAGGGGCAGAAAAAAAGTGAGGACCCCCTAGCAAAATAAGGCAGTTAAAGAAATTTACTTCCTTGCTCATTTATGACCTTCTTTGAGACAGCATTGAGAAAAAATGTCTGATCATACAGCAGGATACAGCTAAGCCAAATTCTTGAAATGGATGCATTCAAAAATTCATATAGTCCATCTGGTAACTTGTTAGTTCACTAATGCAGAAAACCACAGCTGCTGACAAACAGAGCAACAAAATGTCCCCTCTCTTAATTCATATGTCTGTTAGAGTAGCTAAAACCCGAAACACCTACCCTTACACAAACTCCCCTACCACCAGCACACTGTCTCCCCCTCCTCTGGAATAGATAACCTTGACAAATCAAGCAGTATGATACATTGTCTTCCTTCAAATGTGACTGGAAGATTGGTTGGGCATTTAAAACTGACCCTTGGCCTGATTGGCCTAGCCCACATTGAAAAAGGAGGTATAGTACAGAGACAGATACTGATACGACATAAATAGTTGCAAGACCTATTTGCCTTTATATCTGATTCTTATAATTCCCTTACCTTTTAATTTTAACAGCCTCATTAACAGCTTGCTAAAATCTACAAACAATACGCAAAGGTCACACAGACTTTTACTCATAAAATAAAAAAATAAACACGCATACATTTATTTTTTTTTAATTTCTAAAGAATGGTTAGTGCTTTCGTATATAACTGCACTTTATCAGACAAGTCTGAGACCAGATATACATAAAAGCGTTATATTATTAATTGTTGAACACTGAGAATCCTAGCCAAGAAGTTAGGCTATTCATTTTTCAGACCTCCATTCATCACAACTGTTTTGTTTAAGGTATCAGTACTCCAAATACCAGAATGTTAGGTATCAGCATCCATAATGTATATCTCCCAAAACTAATGCATATTACATCACAGGTGCATGTGCTAGCAAAATGAATGCATATTACATCACAAATGCTTATGCCAAGATCAATAATCGCATTTATACTGAACAACATGCAAACTGTATCTGCCAAAGAATTTCACATGCAGAGGTAGTTACAGTGCAACAAAATACTGCCTGAATTCACTCAGGGACACTATTACATGGGAAATATATCTCTGATATCAAAAAATAATGTTGTGTCATAATTTAGTAGTAGAAGAAGCTAAAAGAAAAAACAAGCCCAACAGAACATGCAGTGTATGGGAAGCATTCCTAGTTTATACATATTAATATAATAAGTTATTGTTTTGCTGTATTATCCGAGCTTGTTAGGATAATCAGAAGATATATTTTGTAAATAATTCCATCCAGGAATGACTATTCATATATTAGCTTTAACTCTACTACTCACTTTAAATACAATTTCTAACACTCATACTTGCAACATTACTAGCATTAATTAGAAACTGGTTTCACATTTATATTCTGCTGCTCCCTTTTTTTATTCTTTTTTGTTCATTATGTAAATATGATTGAAATGTACAAGCTATCATCAATACGTGTCACATATGTACTTTTCATGATTCAGTTTCACGTGTTATTTCAAGAATCTATTTTTAGGATTCTGCTTTGGGTATTATTGTAACTCTGGATCTTTTCTTCTCAGGCCTCTGCTGAGAAAGGGGTTCTGTGCTCATTTGCACTTTTCCAGTCGACAAATGCAAATGACTAATAAATAATACTAATTCTGAATACAGAGAAAGCTGTTGTATTGTATTGGGGTATTTATATTTAAATATTAGAGAACTCACAGACAGGAAGTGTATAGCATGTGGTGTACATCTTTCAGTAAGGCAGCCACAATAAAGACTTTATGGAAGTCATCGCATATCCAAGTTGACAGCATCTTTACTGACCATCGTGACAGACATTGCAAATGGTAAACCAAGTACTGAATACTTTAAGTAGGCTGAGTTCCAAATTCTAAAGTACGCCACTAAATTAAAAATAAATAAATAAACAAATAAAAGATAAAATTAATCAAATAGTTTTATGCCAGTCTAGCTACTACAGAGGAAAAAGTACTGTAACCTGAAACTTTGGGTAGTATCCATAGTCTGCTTGTATACTATGCAAAGCTGAGTAAGTGGTCTTGTATTGTACTCAAGAGGACACCAATTCAGAAAGCCCTCACTGCTTTGTAGTGTACACAAATGCCACTGTGCAGCAACTGTTTTGGTGTCAATGTAAATTCAGTAGTCTATAGGCAGAGCCTATGCAAATTATGCCCATGTGTACCCTGCTGCACAGTGCTGCAAGACCTTGCATAATGGAATGATTCACAATTGTTTATACTATACAAGATAACTGTAAAATTGTGCATTAATTCTGTAGGTGTATGCAGCTATTATCTGCATTTCACCCATTGTTCAGAATGGGAGAATCAGTACAGGGTGAAGTGAAGTACAGCAGAGATCTGCTCAGATTGCCTTTCTGGGTTAATACAGCTATACATTGTATGTGCCTGTGTCTGGGTGTGGCTGGTGTGTGCATGTATTTGTGTGAGGTGGTGCCTGAATATGTATGCCCATGTGTCAATAGTCTATGTGAAGACAGGGACAGTGTGTAAGTGGTTAATGGGATGTTTACTGGTAGTGTGTGTGTGTGCGCAGGCAAGTGTGTGTGTGTGTGTGTGTGTGTGTGTGTGTGTGTGTGTGTGTGTGTGTGTGTGTGTGTATGTGTGTGTATCTGTGTGTGTGTGTGTGTGTGTGTGTGTGTGTGTGTGTGTGTGTGTGTGTGTGTGTGTGTGTGTGTATTTGTGTGTGTGTGTGTGTGTGTATTTGTGTGTGCATATGTGTTAGAATAGTGCAGACTTGTAGGCACAAAATGGACGGGCATGCAGGGAGCTTAACATGGGGAAACTGCATACCCCAGAAACCTTGAATGCTCCCCCCCCACCCTCAGTTAGTAAGCTACCATTAGGCCTCCACTGTCTTCTGGACATCATTGAAAAGCATACCTCTTACACATGCCATTCAGGAAAGATGAGCAGACAAAAGTTTCATCATCTCTCTCTCTCTCTCTCTCTCTCTCCATTCCCCATGTCAGATGTCTCATACACAGGTTGCTAATCAAACATGGTTCCCTGGTGACAGAGGCAAATACCATACCCATATAACACGGGACTAGTATATCTTTACATTTAATATGCGTTTCAGTTCTTCAAAAGTAATTTTTGAACTTCCTTTCTTTTCTTATACCTTAGCTATTGTTATCCTTTATATGAGTCCCCCTACCTTTGCTCTTGTCTTTGCTGTTTAGATAGTTGCCGTGGCACCCACCTTAGCAGCTGTTTAAACTGCTCCATTGAACAATGCTTAATCATGTAAATCTGTTCTTAATGGGATACTGTGCCAGGCATAGAAAGCATGACTTCGAATCACATTATTGCTCAGCAATACAACTAAGCTTATCTGAGTAGGGCAAGTAGCACTGCTTAGCAGTCGACTAACAATTCCAGCCTTTGCCACTTATCACATGATTTGAAAAAAAATTCCTTTTATTGAATATTAGATAATACCATCAAATAAAACAATTCAGAAATTGTCACAAAACAGAAATATAGCATGATAACAATGAAATAAATATTTATTTTAAACAATAAAACTTCAAAAGAATATTTTTAGAAAAAATATGTCCACAATTTTTCCATACTATTTCTAGCCCCAAAATATTGTTGAATTTTGTGGTTTAACTTCAAAGCATTTATTTGCAGTAGCACTTAGGAATTAATCAATTGTAACATATTATAAGTCTTACCAATATTCAATGACAGACCATGAGTGTTTCTTGCCAAGAAATTGAATAAAGATCTACTGTTTTTACAAGAAAAGAAAAACACACTTTAATACAATGAGATAATTGATTGGAGTTAATGCAATTCATAGTTCTCTATATGAAATACTAAGATCTTCTCTTAACACAATGCTGCAAAGCTGTGTCAGTCATCTATTGAAATGCATTGTGTTCCCCACTCAAGACACCGGAAGTTAATAGAAAGAGCTACCCAAAGTGCATAGCAATCCATAAAAGCAATGAGTCTAACAAAGAGATCAGACACAGATCTTACACTTACTGCTCTATACAGTTTTGTACAGACATATGTGTTCAGAGTTGTACATTATACATTTACTCCTGTCTCTCACAGCCACTATTGCTGGAGCACATTTACTCTGTAATTGCTTCAGTGAGTAAGTGTGTGCTATTATACATATAATAATGACCAAAAGAGCTTTGATACATAGTGTAATACTGAAATCATTACAAGAGGACCAGTCCATAATGAGGGGAAACTGTGCCCATAATACATGGATGAGTAAGGAATTGCATATAACATTATAAATTTATGAAATGTGTGTGCCATTTATAAGCACTAGGTATTTTTGTAGTGCTATGCTTGCAATATTTGCATATTTGCAGTGCTTGGAATGCTGAATCTACACCATAGAAAGGTAATGGTGTAGATATGGAAGTGGAAAAAGGAGACACTGAATAGATATAGTCAGAGCATTGCTGCTAGTTACTTCTAGGAGATTGTTCTATAAATCACTGCATTACTTCATAAGTTATGTCTGTCCTCTGCACAAACAGCTTATATGTTCATATTTTGAATGTATTTCAATATGCAAGGGAAAAAAATAACTGTGATATATGCAATTTTAAAATGTCAATGCTGGTATACTGCACATGTGGCAGTTCTTGCTGTGCTGTCCAAGTTAATATGGTTACTTCACAGTATTGTGTCATCATTTGCTATTGTGTGACTGCCTCAACCATGTGGGTGACTCACTGGATAGGATGAGTGACACATTTGATCAGGTAGTGTCTGTGATGATATATCTGCTGGGGGAGAGCTGGCATCCACGTGTCTTTGACGTCACCTTTGGCTGACTGCACCCCACCCACCCTGTGAGAATTATGATGACTGTGCCATGGGTTTTGTTGATTTGAGTTTGACTTAGGGTAGCATATATGTCTGATGCACAGAGTGGATAGGTACAAGGCTGACAGTATGCAGGTAGTTTATCTTCTTACATATTTGCTCATATACTAGAGGTTCCTTTCTTGCCTTGACATTACTGCAGTTATGAGTCATGTGGTCATGTGCTTTGCAGCTATCTCTGATGCTATCCATAAACAGACAGTATATGGGTAAGTAACGTTTGTAGACATCAGATGGCATAACTTTTAATGTTTGTATGTGCTTATGTGTGTATGTGTATGCTGATGAGATTGTGTGCTACCATTTGCCTCTTCATTGCTGAGTGTGTATGTGCTGACCTTTGAGTTTTAGGTGATAAGTGTGTGTGCTGTCTTTTGCCTCTTAACCAGGGCAAGGGCATATTGTGCACACCTACGTCTGTCAGCTACCTATGCAGCTAGAGGTACTTCCTCAGAATGCTCGTCTGTATGTGTTGGAGGTGCTGCCCCTGCCTGTGATCAAGGAATGTGTGGTCCTGGCCCGTGTGGTTGCTGTTGCAACTGTTTCTCTAACATGATATTTTGCAACATGCCACAGACTGCAAGAATTCTGTGTAGATGTTGGGGTCATGCCGCAGGGCACCCCCTGATGTGTCTTTACAGTAGAAATGTGACTTCAGCATGCCTATCACATGCTCTATAATGTTCCTAATTTAAGTGTGGGCATTGTATCCTTCTCTGGGTGTGTGCATTTCTGACAGGTGTTATGAGCCTTGGTTTCAGTCCATAATCTGCATCATCCAGAAGATGGCCTTGTGGAACATCACCCCGAGCAAACCTGGTGTGCAAGCGCAAGGTGTGCCATATGTGAGTCATGGTAACTGCTTGAATCGCCTACACAGAGGCTGAAGATGATCCCTCAGACATTACAGGCAACTTGACAGTTGACTGAGTGGAACCCATTCCTGTTGATGTATGTCCTTCTCTGTTCACCAGGTGGGGCTTTTATTTCTATGTGAGTGCAGTCTATGCCCCCAAACACTTCAGGGAAGTGTGCTACAGCACAGAATCCCTGCATTGTTCTTGCTCTCTCCTGTAGTGTGAATGGAAAATAAATGTACCGCCTTGCATGTTGTAGCATATCATTACGTTATTGGTGAAATATTCTAGATGCCGTGGCCTTTGACACCCCTAATATATCCCCTGTGGGACTCTGGAATGCACGAGTAGATAATATTCTTAATTCTAGACATACATTAGTTTTGACTGGTACAGGTTCTCCTCAATTTAACCTGGGTCTGAGGTGAGGGTGGCAGAGGTTGCAGAGTTTTTGTAGCGCCTCCCTATCAACCCTGTATCTCTCTACAATTTCAATATCATACAGTCCATGATAAGTTAAACAGGGTTTGAACACCCTTCTTCTCCTTTGATGAGGTCTATCAGCAGCATAGATTTGAGCCTGTTGCACATACACATGCAAGACAACAGCAGCAGCCCTGAACATTGTTTTTTTTTTCTAATTGTGATGGTGGCTGTATTCTAATAAGTTTTGGTATTCATGGCAAAGGGCTACATCATCTCTACACAGTTACTTTATAGCTTCCTGAATGGCTCTGCCATCTTGGATTGCTTAATTAGCATGTAATTCAGCAGCTTATGCTTTCATTAGCATCCTCTGCTGTTTACTTTTGTTTGGCAGCTCTATACAATGTGTAGAGCCATTAATGAATACAGAACAGCACGCTATCTTGTGCAGTAGCAGCAAGAAAATTAGCCATTCATGAATCCAGCCTAATGTCCTACGCTGATCACCTCAAAGTCCTGTCTCTTTGTTCAGTATACAGACTTTTGAGAGGTGATAATAAAACAAAGTTATATGGAACCACAGCCAAATAGCATAACGTAAAAGTCAAAATTTAATAAGACCATCTCAAGTTTAACACTTTTGTATAAAAGCTTCATCAGGAAAATGACTACATAAGATAAAACACTTATTTTTATACCTAAAACAATTTCACATGACTAAGACCACGTGATTAAAAAGTCACATGACTATGATCACATGATAAAAATCATATGACTAAAATAGCAATGTAACAATTTAAACCAAGTAAGCTTAAAGGAACACTCACTTAACTTGGTTACATAGCTCCTTCAGTATAAGTTTAATGCTAAATATTTCATTCAGTCAAGAATAATGTTGTGCCCTAAACCTGATTATCTATCTGTTTTCTTCTTTCGCTTTCATATTTTTAACATCACCGCCCCTTATAGGTTCATATACTACTTGTAATATAACAAATTTAAAAGAATATGCATTACTTGTATCCTTAATATGTTTATATAAGACATTAGTTTCTATACACCTTTTTGTATCTGGCAAATGGTGAAGGCAATTCCAGAATGCTTTAGAAAAATGTTTAGCAGCAACATCATCTCTGAGAGAAATGCTCAAAACCTAAACACTCAGACTCTCCAGGACATAAAACACAATACGTATCACCCACCTAACAAACCCAAATGTCTTGCAAACTGATTACCATGCCCATACCTGTGAAACTATCACACAGCTACCTTAATTACCTCTGTTTTCATGCCACGACTATCACTTGAAAAGAAAGTAAGGATGAGCTTGCAGAAATTCCAGCTAATACTAATACTATTTCACTCACGTATTTAACCTTGCACTGTAAAGTAAATAGGTCCCAAAACTTTTTAAAGAACCTTTATAATATCTCTACCTAAAACATTAGCACCCCAAACAGCCAAGGACTATGTAAAAATAGCCAAATTATATGTCTTATTTAAGCTGCTAAATAAGCTAATATATAAGCAAATACATCCCTCAACATGGCATTCTCTTCCATAAGCATCATGGCTTCAGACCAAAATGCAGTACAGCACCATGACAGCTATACTAGGTACCCTGACACTAGGTGTCTTAACAAAAAAAAAAAAAAAAACTCCAGTCTCTACAAGAACTCCTTATCCTGGAAAACATTACACTATGCATCATCGTTGAGACCTGTCTCAAGACCACTGAGAGTATCCCATCAGTGCTGTGTTTCCATGCCTACCACATGTCCAGGCCCACTGTGCTAGATAAAGGCTGTATTTCCATATTTTATAAACCGACAGTTCACCTCCAAACAAATTAGAAAAGATAACAATCTGGATCTCCTACACCTCCAACTTACCACTCACATGACCCTTTATTACATAATGCTTAGCTATAGAACCTCCTCTATGTCCCCTTCAGCCCATAATTTCTACTTAACTAGTATGGAGTCACTATGCATTAAGCCAATCATCATTCTCCTAGGGGACTTCAACTACCTCTCTATTAACTAGGAGACATATGCATCCTCTATTATATATGCACCCAAAGTTTTCTGGACTTCATCAATACTAACTCTGCTGACCAGTTAGTATGTACCCCAACCAGGGGCAATAAAATCCTGGGTTTGATTCTCACCAATATAAGACGGCTCTGCTGCTTATCAAATGTAACTCGCTTCCTGGTCAAATTGGAGCACAAATCAATCGCATTCACCTTATGACTGAGACTAGAAGCACCCTTAAATTCATCAGTATTGAGTGATTATACCAAGCTTAATCGATTGAATCTGAGTAATGAGCTGGCAAACTTGATGACTCCACCGGTAATGTGGAATCCTTTGCCTCCAAATTCTATGCATATGTGAATAGCTACATAGATGCATTTGTCCCTCTGCAAAATAAATGCAATGCCAAATTCAAAAACAATCCCCTGTGGTAGAACCCAAATGTAAACAAGCTCTATAATGAAAGGAAAAAAAAAACATTGCATGCAAAAGTAAATACAACTCTCAAGATGCAAAATAAGTTCTTGCTACACTTGGAACTCCAAATCCTGATCGACTCTACCAAAGCCAGATATGAAGTAAAATTGGCCACACAGGAAAAGGACAACCATGAAGCCTTATTTAACTGTACTAGGAGCCCTATAAACAAAGCCCACAACTGGACAGCTCTAATAGTAAATTATATCACATACTCAGACCCAGAGGACACAGCCAGTCTGCTAGCAGATAATTTCATCCGGTCTACTCTCCAACATTCCCAGGTCTCATACCAGCATCTACTCTTCTTCCTCAAATCTCCTATGAACAAGACCTCAAGGCTCTAAGGCCAAGAACACTGCTTCTATGGGGCCAGAAAATTAGAGGCTAAAGAGGCTATTCAGTGTCAGTCTCGAAACTCGCTCTGTGCCAGATGAATGGAGGAAAGCAACTGTCATTCCCCTGCACAAAACTGGGGTGTTAATGGACTCAGGAAATTATAGACCCAAGTCTGACCAGCCTCACCTGTAAGGCTATGGAAAGGATCATTATGGAATTATTAAATAAGGACATAGGTAACGTACAAACTCTTGACCCAGGAAAGTTTGGATTTGTTGGGGCAGATCCTGTCTACCTAACCTGCTTGACTTTTCTAAGAAGGCTACTAAAGCAGTAGATGAGGTCAAATAAGTACACAATGCAAATCTTGCAAAGGCATACAAAATCATCCTACACTTGGGTATCATAAATAAATTATCCCAGCTAAATGTTAATCCTTATGTAACTCAGATAGCAAGCTGGTTCACAAATACAACTCAGGAAATTAGGGTGGGCTGTTTTGAATCTTCCAAAAGACCTGTCTCTAGTGGTGTACCCCTTCAGTCCTTGGACCACTCACCTCTGACATTTACTTCTCAGAAGTCAAAGCTGCTGTTAAAGGTTTATGCTTGGCTAATTTACAGATGGCTGTAAACTTGGTTCCATCATAAGCTTCCCAAAGAATATCAAAATCTTCTACGAGGGTCTCTCCCAAATCAATAACTATTGTTAAAGCTATTGACTAAAACTAAATGTGAGGAAATGTTTCATAGTATCTGTCTGCAAGCAAGAAGTTCATAGTAACCACCACATTGACAATATCCCATGAAAACTGATCCAGTAGTTAGGGACCTGGGAAATCTCCAAACATCTACTACAGTAAGAAAGTCCTGTTTCTTTGTATGGCTTATTAATAAGAATATGGTGCCCAGATCCAGGAATGTGATCATTACACTGTATTCTGCACACATCTGGCCAGTCATTAAGTATAATGCCCCCTTTGGTATGTACTTGTCCAAATGTGTAACACAACCTGAACACCCACAATGCTTTCTTGCTCATAAAGTCAAGGGCCTCAATCATAAAAATTATGCAGCCCATCTTAAAGCCTTGTCCTTCTTGGTGTCATACAGAACACTAAGGGCCTCACGTACAAAGCCTCAGCAGGCCCTACCCTGTCAGACCTACTTCACATTTACAAGTCCAATGGTAGCATGAACACCCACACAAGAGATCTCAATATTTTTTTCAACATAAATAGAATATGTTGGAGGGACAGATATTTATCACAGAGAATAGTGCTTCTTTGGAATTATCTTCAGATCAACATAAAGCAAAGTAATTTTCTTACGCTATTGAAATATAATCTGGATGAATGGATTGGTAACCACAAATTCGCCACTGGTTTAGCACCCCTGTCCTTCTTTGATAGATGCAGCATGTAAATGTTCTGCTTACCTCATGGTTCCTCATTATTAAAATATAGCTACATTATTTATACTTCTGTCTCTCTAACCCTTTCAGTATAGAATGCTATTGTGGAATAAGCTCCATTGACAATCTGCTGAGCTTTGTTTACAAGGGCAGTTTGGTAGCTCAGTGCTATATAATTAGTCTATATTATGAGTATTATCCTATTTACTATTTCATATATTAGTATTACTGTACAATATGTATTTTATTTGTGTTACACTGCTGAGTCTTTCATATATTAGTGTAAATACATCAGTTCACCTGTTGGCGAATATTGTTTCTAATTCTGTTCTGCTCTTTCTCTCTCTCTTTTTGTATCACTTCATGCTGTACTTTTTTCTTTGTATCACTGCATGTTGCATGTTTGTTGCATCATTTGTGGTATTGTTTTATCTCAAAATATTGTGGCAAGCTCTCTCTCATTTGCCTTTTTGATTGGGTTATTCCTGAAAAGGTCCTTGGACCAGCACATCTACCTCTCAACCTTACAGATTTTTGCAGAATGTCTAGATTTTTGCCTCATTTATTTTTGGTCAGTTTTTCATAAAATTGTGGCTTTCTGACAAATCATTGAAGATTGAAGTTAGGAAATAATGACAGACACTTGAGTTTCAGACTTCATACCCTTCAGAAATTCCATGT
>NC_056737.1:1899182584-1899205084 GCF_019279795.1 Protopterus annectens
CAGAAGAAGATGACATGACTGCATTTCAATAACTTTTCCTTATCGGGGCAACAGAATGGATTGCTTCTGCTTTCAGCTGCCAGCAAGCTGTTGTCAGTTTTTTTACTTTTTATATTAAGGTAATATTTCATTATCAAGGGGTAATTATAAAGTAAGGCCACTAGTTCCCAGACTTCATTTTTATGACTTTCCATCATTCTTCTCTTACAGTTTGGGTAAGGAATAAAGAAAGCATCACCACTCAAAAAGTGGCAGTTATTCACCTGTTTTATTCCCCTCCTCCAATACACATGTATTGAGATTTTTCTGCACTTTCTGTTAAGCAAGAAATATTGCACTGTGAAAGCCAAGGTGTAGATATTCTGAAGTTGAAATGTTTGTTGCACTGTTTATGTAGAATTGTCACACAACTGTTAACGCATTAGCTAGAACTGTTGCCCAATAATGGAAAAGTACCAAATAAATGTCAATTTGTGTATATGAATAAATGTCGATTTGCGTACATGAATAAATGTCGATTTTTGTACATGAATAAATGTCGATTTGTGTACGTGAATAAATGTCAATTTTTGTACATGAATAAATGTAGATTTTTGTACATGAATAAATTAATAAATGTAGATTGTTGTACATGGGGATAAATAATGCATCCCCTGATAATAAGCTCTAATGCGTATTTCGGCTGGGGAAAAAGTATAAGACCCAATCTTATTTTTGGGGAAATAAGGTACATATATATATATATATATATATATATATATATATATATATATATATATATATATATAGATAGATAGATAGATATAGATATAGCTATAGCTATATAAAGAGAGAGAGAAGGAGTTCAAAATTAATTATCTCCAATAAGATTCATCAACTAAAACTATATTTAACAAACTCTTCAGCAATAGCCATTAATGAAAATAAAAAAAACAATCTTAATAAAGTGATCACAAATGTAAACCAATGTGTTACATTTACAGTTGCCAATTACATTAAATCACTTACTTGGGAATGGGGAATTTTACCCAGCGCACCCCTTGCTACCTGCTGCCCACCTTCCCCTGCTCTTAAACACCTTACATTAGAAAAAAAAAACTTTCCATAACACCACCACAATTCAGAAAACTTAGATCTGATTAAGGTTTTAGGGTTATGGTTTGTAGATTGCAAAAGGAACAGTTTTTCTTTTATTATGTTTCTGATGCTTGGTTTTAGTTATCTCATTTTCCTTCAGTGACTATCATTGTTGATTCATGTTGTTGGCATACCACTCAACTGCCCAGATCTTTACAGAATGTCCAGATTTTTTGCTTTATATTTGTATTTTGTTCATATAAAATTTGTAGGATTTTTTAGCAAATCATTGAGGAGTGACATCCCTAAAAATGGAAGACATTTGAGTTTCAGAGTTCATAATCTTCAGAAAATGCATGCTGATGCAAAACCTATTATTTTAGCAACTTTCTACATTTATAAAAGCAATATTTAAAATTTGTTCCTGATTTTGTTCCTTTGTCCCCCTCCTCCCATTACTTTTTTCTTTGTCCAGATTTCTTGTGCTAGGAAATTGAGAGGTATTGATAATGTGAATGTTTGAAATGTTTATTGCAATCTTGTGTATTGTTATTTAACATTTTGAATATGTATTATATATATATATATATATATATATATATATATATATATATATATATGTGTGTGTGTGTGTGTGTGTGTGTGTGTGTGTGTGTGTGTGTGTGTGTGTGCCTGTTTGTTTGTTTGTGTTTGTGTGTGCAGATATGTGAACATGTGAGGCTATATCAGGAGCATGATGTTCCAAATCTACATATACAGTAGGCCTGTTTGCATTGAAGATGATGAATCTCTTGTGCCTCTGTCCTTCATATGGGTGTTTGTCAAATGTCTTCACTGCATCTTAAAAAAGTGGTCATGTCTCTGTTTTTAAATAACTTGAAATCAATCACAAGGTGAATTTGTGTGCTACATCTCTCGAGAAATCAGTTATGCTGCATGTCATTTTTTTGTCAGAAATTAACTGTAATCTTGTCTGTGTCTGAATCCAGATCCTGAACCATGGAGACTTGAGAATCCCTTCTTTTATGCATTCATGGAGTATGTCAACCCTAGTCCAGCTGAGGTGCAGAAGCTCTCACAGGAATAATTTTTCTGCTGCCAGACTCCAGAGCCTCATGGGCCATGTCTAAGTGCTGCATTTTGTGTGTAGAAGGCCTTTCTGTTGTGCGCCTCCCACAGACCAGAATGTGGTTGCAATTGAGTGGAGCAGTGCCCTTTTGATTACATCTGCCCATTCCTCCTGAGTTTCCCCAACACACACATAGCTTTCTCAGTCTAGTACATGACCTACATTAGAGTTTCAGGTATGAAATAGCACAAATCATTAAAAGCATTTACTATTTCATGGACAGATGAAAGCTTCAGGGCTAGTTTCTATTTTGCCTTTATGTAAATATATGGAAACTGGCTATATACCTTAATAAAGCCATGATCTAAACCAGTTTTCCCATATACTGTGTCAAATATATCCAGCACCAATTCATCACTTTGCCATTGAAAACAGCTCCACCTGCACTGCGCCAAGTGAAACCAGAATCAGCTCACCAGTGCCAAAACAAACAACAGCCTTTAGTGCCTTGATAGCTGCTCATTCAAAATCAAACATAGTGAGCAGCAGCTACAGGTCCAGATTGCACTCCTCACTCACACATAACAGGGAAACCAATAAGGACTCATGAAGATCCTGATTCAGAAGACATTAAGGTCCAGAAAAGGGAACACATCCTGCTGTTAGCACTCTCCCCGAGAGGGCATGAATAGATGGAGGTCCTGTGGGAAAAGTCCCACTTTTGGCTCATATTGGAGAGCTGTGCATGTCAGGTACATTTTCTGAAGGGGTCAGGAGCAGTGACATCTTCACCCTGCTATGCTGTCTTCACTGTGAAAACTTTCTATCTCAGTAATAGCTGCCAAAGTGTTATGTGAAAAATGGTAAAAGTAGACTAGTGGTCTATTAACATTCATCCCATCAATTTCATACACCAAACCCGTAAAATGTGATGTAGAGAGTTCTCAATCCTTTTCTTTCCAGAGTATTTCCATAACTTAAGGTATTGATGATTTAGCTACTTTTTCTCCTCGTTAGGAGACCACCCATACCAATGGCAATTCTGCATTCTGAAGCTGACCCCTACCATGGTTTACTGAAAGGTCTTCAGGTGAGTCTGTAATACAGTTCAGTACTCACAGACCTCCCCAAAAAAACTAAAAAACTGTAGCTATTTTCATACTGAATAGTTATTTCCACATGTGATTTAATTCCCTCTTCCTTTGTCCATTCTGTCCCTCTTTTTTGTTCCAAAATCAAAAGCAATGCATTTCCCTTGATAGCAAGCAGCCACTTGACATAATCTATAAAACAACAGAGACTCCCTGATAACCCTTGTATTCACTGTGAGGTTCATATCTGTTTCTTTTTTATAGATTTCTATTGCGTCTTTGTAGAATTTTTTGCTTTTTAGAACAACAACCTTGGGTATGACTGAGATGGAAATATCAGATCAACTTTGGGTGTCCGGAATCATGCATCCAGACATTGGTCAGTGTAGTCAAGACCATGTCTGGAGTCCATTAACTCAGTTCTCATGACTCTAAGCCTCAGTGTCAACACTGGTTTTAATGTGGTGGTCCTACTGCTTGATGTAGGGTATTATACAGTGGCACCATTAGTGATACCATTCCAAGATTATTAAATAATGTTATTTAGTTTGCTTGGTTTCCCTGTCAATTAATAATGATAGACAGAATAACCAAATGATATATTTTATTCATTTATACTTTGTTGAGCAAGTTAGTCACACTAAGCCAGCTGCATCTTTTCAAGGGAGACCCTTGGTAGTTTTCACATGGACTAGGGAAGATTTTGTCCAGGACACCAAGGGAAATTCTCCTACTCTTTTTGATAGGTATCATGGGATCCTTTACATCCACCTTTGCTGCCATAACTCAGTTAGATGGAGCCTCTCTGACTAATGCATTGTCTAATAGATGTCACATTCAGAAGCACAACATCCCTTCCAAAGAAGACACTAGCACACCGGATTCTGTGCTGAATATTAGTGCCTGTGTTTGGTCAGAGGTAGACAGGTTTACTAATGTATGGGAAGTGTTTGCCTGTCTCCAGTGTTGTTGCATTAGTAATGGACCAAGACATTGTGAAAGGTCATTTACAAGACCTTGAGCAGGCTAATAGTGCACCTTGATCTTCTCAACTTTGAATGATAGTTACAGGTGTTCAAAGTCCAAATTTTCCAAGGTGTCTGTTATTGATTTCCACTATGCTGATGACCACAAAGACAAGGAGTGAGTCCACATTTAATATATTTTTCAGAAGCTTATGATACTCATTTAGACATGCAGTGATAGGAGAAATGTGTCATTTCAGAGGTCCCAGCAAACTTTCCATGGAAAGAAAAATATCAGAGCTGGAGAAATGATGAAAAGTGGAAGGAACACTCTGAAGAGCTCTTGAATCCCATGGACTTGCCCTTCTTTGATGAAGCAGTACAAAGATCAACTAGTGGAATTAAGTACATTCCTGTAGATAAGGCAACCATGGTGGTTAAACAACCCCACTGTGGTAAGGCTCAGGAGTGACTGAGATCTGGTCAGAAATTCTGAAAGCATTGGGTAATGCTGGGGTGCCAGGCTTAACTTGCCTCTTCAATATCATGTAGAAGTTATGGGCAGTACGTTGTAATTGCAAAAATGGCCTAGTGATGTTCCCCCTTTTCCAAAAGGTGGACAACAGACTCTGCTTTATTAACAAAGAAATCATGTTCCTCAGCATTGTCTGGAAAGTATACACCAGGCTGACAGAAATGAGACTTTACCTAATATCTGAGTCTGTCAATGAGGAGGAGCATCACATCTTGAGTTGGTAGCATAACAGTCGACAATCTCTTTCGCCTTTTATGTTTCTGCAAGTGTAATGCATGTTTGCCATTTTGTGTGTGTGTGTGTGTGTGTGTGTGTGTGTGTGTGTGTGTGTGTGTGTGTGTGTGTGTGTGTGTGTGTGTGTGTGTGTGTGTGTGTGTGTGTGTGTGTGTGTGTGTGTGTGTGTGTGTGTGTGTGTGTGTGTCTATGTCAGAGTCAGCATTTTAAATCCAGATCAGCCATATGGCCATATGGCTGCAAGCTCCAGCATTGCATTGTAAGAAGTGTCAAGTATTACAGGGGCCTTGAAGTACTAATACATGCCATTTGACACAAGTAGCCATTGACTGAAGCATGTGTTTGCATTCTTGTTGTCAAGCTGAATTCTGTTTGAGATGGGCCAGTGGTGTGCTGTCTCCCTTCCTGTTTACGAGTTTCATATATAGGTGCTGCCAAGGTTCTGAGAATACCCAGTTTGAATAGGTAAGCAATGCATCTTTGTTGTTTGCAGATGATACTGACTTCCTGCTCACAAACGACTGTGCTATCTGATATGTAACAGACTAATTTATTGCTGAGTGAGAAGTGCAATGGGATACAATCACCCCATTCATCCCAGAGGTCATGGGTCTCCTCAAGAAGATAATTTATTGCACTTGAAGACAATAAGGAAGGAAATTCCTCGAGGAGGGCTTTAGGTATCTTGCAGTCTTGCTTATGAGTGAGGTTACAGGGAATCAGCAGAAGGACCAGTAAATTGGAACAGTGGTACAAGTCCTAGAGGCATGAGGCTAAAGTGGGAGCTCAGTTCTATGCTGGATTCTTATTTTCCCTGTAAGTTTATCTCCATAGCCTCACTTATGGCTACAAGCTGTGTTTAATGTCTGCAAAGATGAGACTGCAGCTACAAGTGGTCGGAAAAAATTCCTTCATAAAGCTGCTGGGATGAGTCTTAATGACAGAGTTCAAGGTTCTGCTTGGATCTTAGAGAACAGATTTTGTGCCTTTGAATTACTAGGAACATATTGAGCAAGGTTTAGCATCTTATGAGGATGTTCTCTGGCATCTCCTATGTGAGGTTTACCAAGCATGGTCCAATGAATGCAGACATTAGGGCTGATCTGGACATACTGGAGTAATTATATCTCACAGCTTCACTTGGAGTCCCTTGGAAGTTTCACACGCTAGGCCACGGACTCTTGATGAAGACAGAAAAGTCTGATTTGTCCTGTTAAACTGGGTATCATTATTACCCCCATCATGGCAATTATTTTATTAAATGGATGGATAAATGGAAGGGAACATTTATGTTTAGGAAGGAGATTCACGTTGATTAGAGGAGTTTGAATCAGACAATAAGGCACTAGATGTAGAAATAATTTGGATGAGATAGGAGAAAACTACAGCTGAGAGCATTTAAGTGAATTAAGGAAGGTAGATGCATTGTGAGGCTGGATGTGACAGTGAAATGGACTTGATCAAAATAGCACAATTATGATTGAAGTCATTTGGAAATGGTAGCTGAAATATGGACCTGGAAAGGTTGCACTGATATAGGAAACCTAAAATCTCACTTGTTATTGAACTGCACTTATGGATCATTTAAGGTTCCTGTGAGGAAGCATTTCATTCCCTTCATATACTGATGTCTTCTATACTGCTGTTATAAGGAAAGATAAGAATGCTTCATCTATACTTTTCATGGTAAAGGTCAGATAAGACTGATCCAAGCACTGAAATTATGTCATTGCTGCATTTTACAGTGACCTAATATACAGGCAATACTGTGTTATAGTGTCCTTTTCAGTCTTGCAAATACAGAGGATTTCAACCAAATATACATTGAGTTGTACTTGTGATACTATCAGATTTCTCTGAAATAATCATAGTATACTCACGGGCCACATTCCACCTTAATGGAGCGAATTTTTTGGAATCCCCGATCCATGATGTTGGGACACTCCATGATGAACTCACAATGTTTCCCATGAAAGAATTCTTCTTCCCATACAGTGATCTTCCACTGGCCCATGGTCTCCATTTGCTGGCTGGTCATGGTGGCACCTTTGTGTGAATAGAAAATGAAGACTGAAACCACAAAGGAAGCCAGAGTCAGAAATTTGCCTTGAGAAACTGACATGTTTGCAAGACATCAGCAAAGCACCTGCCATTTAACTGTGGATTTTTTGTTTTAATAAGAGTACTTGTTTTTATACTAATCAAAACAACCCTGAAAGTCCATTCTTCTGTTTGAACCTTAGATGTCTGCTTCTATATGCATGGCATATTCAGAGGAATGATTTTGTCCATTTACCTTCAAAGGTATAATTTTTTTTAAAGAATGAAAAATTATACTATAAAACATTCCAGAGATTGTATCCTGAAGTACAAAGAAAAATAATTAAAAACATAATTATACCACAGTCAACAGAGTTAGCACAGTCTAAAAACTATTATCAAAGACAGGTTGTTTAATTAATTACAGGAAGTGAAAGCAAAACAAAATTAATCCATGAATCAATTTTGCCTGTTAATTTAGCAGAAAATAGCATGCTACAGCAACTGTAGTATTATAAAAAGTTATATGCAATCAACAGTTGTTGGTACATCATACAAATGAAAACAAAAGTAAAAGATATAGCAAACTGGTCAGTCAAATAGACTTTTCTCCTGCACCATCTGTACCTAGCCTGCTAGCACTAGACACCCCGAGGGAGTATATCAGCTGCCTCATAGTTCCTGACAACCATTTGCTTCTACCACTAGAAGAATCTATACATGAAAGCTGCAAGCATTTACTAATTTTG
Organism: Protopterus annectens; assembly: GCF_019279795.1. Lineage (NCBI taxonomy): Eukaryota > Metazoa > Chordata > Ceratodontiformes > Protopteridae > Protopterus > Protopterus annectens. The sequence continues at coordinate 1,899,190,345 of NC_056737.1, forward strand.
GAGATCAGTTTTTCACTACAAATTATTGGCAGTACTCACTGGGTTTTAAGTACTGACTATCACCTCATATGACCATGCCTACCTTGTCTTAAATCTGCAAATAAATCATCTTATTCTGAGGTGATTAGGAAATGCCTGCTCAGACCTCAAAGGCCTCTGAGAGGTAGCTTGGTTGCATAGAATGGTGAGTGATACACTTAGAAGTGAACAGCACCTGTAGCAATAACAAACAACAGAGAAGAAAAGGGACATCACTCAGATGCAAACCAAAACCCTTAAGGCAACTTTGTCAAGCCTGTACATCTGATAATGTTCCAGTCATAAGTGACTCCACGTTGAGACACACAGATGCACACTACTCACTACTCTGATCAAGGAAAGGGTGACAGTAAGCTGTCTCTAGGGTGCCAGGTTTTGGCATGTCACAAGAGCACTCCCGTCCCTTCACACCTGTAGTCATTTGACATGGTCATTGTGAATGTGGGCACTAATGACTTGAGATGCACCTACTTGGATCATATGAAGAGAAGTATAATGGCACTTTCATAATATGCCTCTGAGGTTGGTGTGAAACTAATCTTGAACAGCATCCTACCATCATGGGTTCATAGGTAGGTACTAGGCTATTGGCCCTAGGGCCTATATAAGCCTAGCCAAAAAGGTACCCTGGCTTTCACCACCCAAGAAAATTATTTTCCTGTGCCCCTGGCGAGCAGAGACATAGAGGTGATTCCAGAGGTGAATTTCCTATTTCCCATCCAATCATCAAGATTTTTTTGAAGAGTGCTAATGAGGAGCTTTGTTTGATATAGATAGGTAGCTTTTTCCAGAGTATGGGAAGTCTCTGGGACAGAAATCTATCCCTCCAGCATGTTCTGTTTATTGTGGTAACAAGGTTTATGTCTCTGGAGCATGTAGTTTGAAGGGATTGGGATTTCTTTAAGTGGTGCATGTCCAATAGCTCTGGGTTTGACATAGCTTTGTATGTTAGGCAGAGATTGCCTCTGAGTAGCGACGGGGTAAAGCTGAAGTTTTTGGAGACAGTCTGCGTAGGGCATCTGTTTGAGGCTGGTAATCCTCTTTGTGAGGTATTTCTGTGGCCTCTCCAGTTGCTGTAAATGTCTTGTGAGATACATACCAAAAGGGGCGTTGTACTCTATAATGGGTCTAATGAGTGATGAGTAGAGGGGAACAATGACCTCTTTTTGACTGGTTGGGAAACCTTTTATGATGAGGTGTGCCACATAGAAGGATTTCCTGACTACTGTGGTGATGTGATTATCAAAGGAGAGACTACTGTCCACCTGTGTCCCAAGGTCTCTTATCACACTTTTGGTGTTAAGTAGACTACCACCTATGTGGTAGCTCATGGGTACAGAGTTTTTACCAAAGGAGATGACAATGCACTTTTTGGCATTGAACCTGAGGCCATGGCTTTGACACCAGCCATCTGTCTCAGTGAGACCCTTTTGTAGGATGTCCACATTGTTAGGAGTTTTGATTATGGCTCCTAGTCATCTGTGAACTTCATTAGCCAAAGACCTTCTGTGTTAGCCTGTACTTCAGAAAAGTAGATACCAAACAAGAGAGGACCCAGGACTGAACCCTGTGGTACTCCACTTGTCACTGGTCTGAAGTCAGATTTGGAGTCTGCTACTTTCATAGTGAGAGTTCTGTCAGTGAGCCAGTTGGCAACCCATTTTGTGACATAGGGATTTATACCTAGTTTAGTGAGTTTATCTATAATTCCAGAGTGGGGGATGGTGTCAAAAGCCTTGGTGAGATCTAGATAGGCTGTGTGAACCACCTTACCCTCGTCTACGGCTTTGGTGACTGCTTCAGAGAAGTCTATCAGGTTTAGGAGACATGATCTGCCTTTTAGAAACCCAAACTGGGTGGGGTCCAGGGTTTGGAGATTACCAATGTCTTTGTTTATAAGTTCCATGATGATACGTTCCATGGCCTGGCAGACCAGGCTCATTAGGCTAATGGGGCGGTAGTTCCCGGGGTCCATGGTGGATCCACCTTTGTGGAGTGGGATAACTGTCGCTGTGCGCTATTCAGTCAGCATAAAGCCTGAGGTGAGGCTATGATTGAACATGGTGCTTAGGTGGGGTGCCAGTTCATTCTACAGTTCATGTAGAATGCAGTCTGGGATATTGTCAGGTCCTGTGGATGCTGTGTTCTTGGCTTTTGAGAGTGTGTTTTTTTCTTGTGCAGCTGTGATTACAGGAGCTTTGCATTCTTCTGGTATAGAGATGGGCCCTTTAGGGGGTAAGAGGGGGGTAAAGTTAGCACTGAACCTATCTGCCAGGATGTTGGCAATATCAGTTGGTTCTGTATATTTAGTGCCATTGTGCTATAACTCAGAGCAGATCTGAGTGTTGCCATTGAGATTCTTGACATAGCTTTACAAGTGGATGGGGAATAATCACCAAGAACGATACCACAATACAAAGAAAATATATGTGACTAACTATTGGCTTAGTTATTGACAGCATTCTAAGGGGTCCACACATATTAGCATAGGACAAGATGACAGACAGCCCTACATGCTGTTTCAGTGAAGGCCTGCACCTCTATCCTCATAGCTTCTACATATTGGCCAAAGATTTCTCCACCCCCATAGTGCCTTTTTAATGTAAGGTTAGTCTCCTCAAACAACTAATGTGGCCAAACAAAATCAAGATTATATAGATTCATGTATTCATAAATTCATAGACTATTACTAGGCTAATGACCCAAGGTGCCTTTCTTAGCCTAGCCAAGTTTTCCCAAAAGAATAATGATGCCCTACATCCAAATAGGACATTAATGGCCAAAACATTTTAAGCTACCTCTGTCCATAAGGGACATGGGTGCCAGGCCTAGTGTAAATTTTCTATTGCCCATCCACTTGTCTAAGTTGTGCTTAAACAGGGTAATAGACAAATTCATCTTCACATGCATGGGAAACCTGTTCCATAGGAGGGGCAATCTCTGGGACATAGGTCTGTCTCTCCAGCAAGTTCAGTTTAAGTCACAGATAAAATTCAGGTCCCTACACTTTGTATTCCTGGTACTTTTTGACTTACAAATATGTTGGAGATTCATATGTGTGAGGTTTGCCGATGCCTTGTAAACCAGGGATAAGTCACCCCTCAGCAATCTATAGGAGACTGAGTAGAGGGAAAGGGTATTAAGGTGCTCTACATAAGGCAAGTTTGGGTATTTACGTATTATCGCAACCAGATTTTCGTGATAATAGCACTTGCTTCCCAATCATGACAAATGTTCGTTAATGTTGTTAAAATGTAATATAGTGTGTTTTCTTTTAACAGTACACCTTATTTTCTGGACTGCTATCGATACAATGTGCAAGACATGCTGTTGTTCTTTCTTAATGGCGTTTACTGGCACAACGTTCAACGGGCAGACTTGCAGGAAGTGACACAGGTGCCAGTAAACACCATTAAGAAAGAACAACAGCATGTCTTGCACATTGTACTGATAGCAGTCCAGAAAATAAGGTGTACTGTTAAAAGAAAACACACTGTATTACATTTTAGCAACATTAACAAACATTTGCCATGATCGAGAACCAAGTGCTAAGAGGCATTGTGTTTGATCTCCAAATAGAATCAGGTCAGTCATGTCATATAAAATGGAATTGGGGGAAAAAAGGGCCAAAACATTGCAGCAAGGGTGCCAAATTAAAAAAAGATGCATATATCTCTGATCTGACAGACTTTCCACTACACTTAAAAAATGCACATGTAAATAACTGCATTCCTCAGAAGCCTGAACACCTGCTGTTACTGGCAAGCCACTACTGAATGCCTTAACCAATTCTTGCATTCAGCTATGGCGGAAAAGGATGCTACAGCAGCCCTGACAATTAAAGCCAAACTGAAAGGAATATACGTAGTATGGCCGTTATTTCACAGCATGGGCTGACAAAGAACATTCAGTGGGTGGCCTTGCAATGCAGTGACATGCTGCTGCCAATAAAGAGCACGAAGAAACAACAGCTGTATGTTGTGTACTTTGTGTTGGTAGCACTCCGGAAACCAACCTATTTTGTTAAAGAAAACACGCCATTTTCCATTTCAAGCACATTAACTTGCACACTCACTGATCGGGAACCAACCACTGTTTCTGTGAAAATCTGGTTGCGATAATACGTAAGTACCCAAGTTTATTATCCTTTGCATTCTTTTTGTAAGGAACCTTTGAGATTGCTCTAGTTGCTGTATATGCCTAGTCAGGTACATACCAAAGGGAGCATTGTACTCTATGACTGGTCTGATAAGGCCAAAGTACAGTGGGATAATGACCTCTTTTGACCTAGATGCAATGCTCTTACTTATACGCTGTGCAATATAAAAGTATTTCCTCACCACTGTGGCCACATGGTGGTCGAAGGTAAGGCTACTGTCTACATGAGTACCCAGATGTCTGAGCACTGGGTTGACTCTTAGGGCTGTATTACCAACATGGTAATTGGATGGGATGGTTCATTTCCCAAAGGGTACAATTATGTATTTTTTATCATTGAGTTTAAGATCATGACTTTGACATCATTTAATAGTCAAAGACAGACCTTCTTGAAGAATGCTAGTGTCTGCAGGGGAGTTGATGATAACCCCCAGCTTACAATCATCTGAAAACATTTGCTTCCATTTCAGAAAAATAGATGCCAAAAAGGAGTGGTCCCAATACTGAGCCCTGAGGAACTCCTGTAGTCATTGGCCTCTTGGTGGAGGTGGCCTCACCTATTTTGACTTCCTGGGTCCTATCAGTGAGCCAGATGGTTATCCAGAGGATGATAAAAGGGTTTATACCTAAATTAGTGAGCTTGTCTACAATGGCTGAGTGGGGTATTGTATCAAAAACCTTGGCCAGGTCGAGGTTAGCTTTGTGCAGTCTTACCTTCATCCAGTGCTTTGGTGAGCCTCTCAAAAAAATCCACCAGATTTAATAGGCATGACCTTCCCTTAACAAAGCCAAACTGTGATGGGTACAGTGTTTGCAGGTTACTTATGTCCTCATTTATCATATTCAAGATGATTCTTTCCATGGTCTTACATATGAGGCTGGTAAGACTTATGGGCCTGTAGTTACCTGGATCAGTAGTTGGACTTCCTTTGTGCAGGGGAATGACAGTAGTCATCTTCTATTCCTTGGGCACAGAACCTGACTGAAGGTTTTCATTGAAAAGTGATTCAAGTGGATCAGAGATATCATGTTTCAAGCTATTTATTAAACATCCCCGGATGTTATCGGGGCCCATTGATGCAGTTTTTGTCCTTGAAAAGTGCATTAATGATCTGTTCTCTGTTAATGTTTGGGGTGATTGTTATGTGGTATTTACTTTTGACTATCGGGAGGGGGGGTGGGAGAAATTCAAGCTTAACTTGTCAGCCAAAATGTTGGCAATGGCCTCCAGTTTAGTGTGGATGATGCTATTTACAGTAAGTGTTGTGGATTGCTGTGTATTTCCTTTGAGGTTACAGACATAGTTTTAGAAAACTTTGTGGTTGCCCCTTGCCTGAGTAGCTATTTATTCTTTAAATTTAGCCTCAGAAACACAGGTGCTGGAGAGGCTGGGTATGGAGAGAATAGGACTTGAGTGTTTAATGTCAGCTCACCCATCCTAAGAGGGTGGTAACTTGGCTCATGGTACTAGTGACATAGCAGTGAACCTAATGAGCCTCTGGTGCCATGGTGCACCATTTCCAGTAGTTGGATAGTGGGAGAGCATTTATGCCTTGTCTGAGTCTAGCAGTTTTATAGTTCTTAAGCTGCCATGGGGAGGGGTTAGGTGGGGTGACCTGATACCTTAGGTGTGGATAATGGCTTTCTCTCATTATACCCACCTTTCACCCTGAAGGAATAAATGAGAGAACTCCCTCACCTCCAGGGAGTGAATGAGCCAGTTAAGGCTTGTAGCCACTAAGCTATTGGGAACAAAAGAAAAACATTTGTCAGTCACCCTGCTAAACAGGGGTCCAGGGAAGTAAATATTGTGAGAAGAAATAGCCAGGGAATTGTTATGGCTAGGCTTGTATAGGCCCTAGGGCCGATAGCCTAGTACCAATCTATGAACCTATGACATGCAACAGTGAGTTGTTTTTTTGCTGCTTATTCCGGTTAAATTATGTTATTTTTCAAAGTCTTAGGACTCATCACATTTCATACTTCTGACTATAGATCTTTTCTTTCTGTCTTTCCTTGTATTGTATATATGTATACATTTTCCCCAGCATTTGTGAGATCAGTGAACTATATTCAGTTTATTTCCATGTCTGTAAAACTCAGAAAGAAATGTCCTTTCTTTACAGGAAACTCTTGCCCCAGGTTTGCTAGGCCATCATTGTAAAGAGCAAGGTTAATTTAAGATTTAGTTGACTTAAACTCAAACATACAGCAGTAATATGATTTGCACTATTTGTGATTATATCTGCTCAAGGTGTATTAGTGTACACCACAAAACCAGAACTGACCCCCACTTCCCTCATGAGGGACTTGTTAGGCTGGCCTCTGGTTCCTCATTCTTTTTGATTAAAATACAATTTGTGTGTTGGCACAAGTTCAAAGAAATAAGCTTCTAGGAGCGCACAGCAGATTTCATTAATGACTAAGAGAGTAGTGTGCTTTGATTTTCTGTGCAGCAACCATGCCAGGCTTTTACCTTTACTTTTGAGTATGACTGCTGCTTTTTTTCCCTTTTGTTGTATAACAGACTGATAGTGTGATTCCACCAGGGTTGCTTGTCTTTTGAGTTTGTCTTATTCTTAAAATGAGTGGGCACAGCTCAGTCTATACAGCTATCAATATGGCTATACAGAGATTTTGTAAATAGCTCAGTGTATTCTATGGTGTTTTCTGCGTTTGGGCAGGGCTTGGAATTTAGCCAATGTATTACTTAGTAGGGAGAGGTTAGCCTTGGAATAGTTCCTAAAGGTGTGTGTGTGTTTTGCCAGATTCACAGATTTAATTTCTATATCAAGTAATACTGTCTTATGGTCTGATCTGATGAGCAAAGATATTACATTGGGTGAGGAAAACTGGCCCCCTATGTTTGTGAGTACAAGGTCAAGGATGTTTGTACCCCTGGTAGGAGAATGGACCAACTCTTCCAGAATGTTGGCATTAACAAAGTTTAGAAATCAGTGGGCTTGTGCATTAGAAGAGGTGTAGGATTCCCAATATATAGAGGGGTAGTTGAAATCCTCCATTAGTATCATATTGGGCTGAATGGTGAGGGATTCTAGTATATTGAGATAGGCAGTATGGGTTTCCTGTGACATGGAGGGGACCTATATCTTGCAAGTATATGGTACGGCACTGTGTTTATGGTGAGTTGCACATGTATGAGTTCCAATGGGTCATACACTTTAACAAGCCTGGATGTGAGATTAGTTTTAATGTAGACTGACACTCCTCCACCTTTAGTTACCTCCTGTGCAGTAGCTGGTCTAAAGGTGTGAAAGGCACTGCTGGGGTACTCTTAGACTTTAAACCATGTGACTTGATGGACGCTAGCCCCGAAAAGGCAGATAACCATGACTCTCTCTTTACTCAGTCTGACCAGGAAATTTGGCTGTGTGTTGGTTTTCTTTAAGGGCTTAACAGTGGAGGCATTGGATACAGTATTGCTATGTGTAGCTGTGGGTGGTGTTTTAACAAAGTGTTTATGTGATGGCTGAGGACCCTTTATTTGATTGTACCATGCAGGAGCTCTTAGGAAGATTACCTCTACATGCCTCAGCATAAGTAGTTTTATGTTGAGAGTCTTTACAGTGTGCAGTAGGTGTGCAAGTGTCACTCACAACCTCTATAGGATTAGTTTTGTTTGTAAAGAGAGAGTTTTGCTTCCAGCATTAAAGTGTGTTTACACCTCTCACATACACTATCTGTTTTGTTAAGAATAAATGAGTTGTCAGTGTAGATGAGGCAATTGCTTCAATGCCTCAGAATACCCATCTCAACCAGATTGGCCACAGAGAGAGTCAGGACGTGCATATCCATGGCCACTGATCTACTAGGGGGGAGTGAGGAGAACTTAGAAATATTGAACAATTCAATAAGACAAGCAACTTGATGAGGCGTGCTCAGCTATGAGCAAACTATATGCTCTAATAGTTTAAAAAAATCTGCCTAGACAGTAATGCCTCAAGAGGGCAGACTACAGACCAGAACAAAGACATTTAGAATAACAAGCACAATAAGCCTTCACCAGCAATTCCCAGCTCAGAAGGGTGTAACCTAGCCTCACCTGCCAAAATAGTGTACAATGCAAATCTTCCTTATGTAAGATGATTAGTTTGAAGCCCAAGTACTTAAATAAAAACTAAGAGGCTTAGAATAACAATTACAATACAATCAGGCTGCTAACATGCAGTAATAAATGCAGCAGAATAAATGCAAATGAACACTTTAAGAACAAGCAGCAAAACGCAAAAAGATTAATAAAGTGGAAAGAAGCACAGATTAATAAAAGCAGCTGAATAAAGTACAAGTTTTTTTAAGTAAGTGGCAAAGGAGGAAACAGAAGGTAATTCAAGGTGGTGGGCCTTCCCATCTGATCTCTCTGTACTCAAATCTATCCTATCCTGGACCTCTCAGCATCTATCATACGAGACAATATTAGTAGGCGATGTTAATATTGATTGGAATAAACTCTCAAACTTCTATCCAAGCATCAATATTAACCTTTTTTGGTTCAGTCAACTCATTTCTACCCACATCTGCATCAACAAGAACTCCTGCTCCATTATTGACTGGATCTTAACCTCCAACCCCTATCAGTACCATAATCCAAGTAGTTTACCAGACTCCTTAAGTGATCACCTTCCTGTCTCAATACTAAGAATGCCATCTCCCACCTCTAAAATCCACCTTTATAAAGACTGCCAAAACCTATCTAATTTTAATGTACATAACTTCAACTACCAACTCTCTCTTGTAAACTGGTCCCACCTGTACAACCTTCCCTTGAATGAAGCCATTCTTGAATTTAATAATATTTTCCTGAACATACTAAACTCCCTAGCTCCCATAAGAAAACTTAGGATCAAATCTAATCCAGCACCCTGGCTCTCCAAACATACCCTTTCCACCATGAAATGTATGGATTCCACCTGGAAACAATGGACTAAGTCTACATCCCCTTCTCTCCTCCTTAGATTCAAACAACTACAAAATCTTACTAAACAGTTATTGCCCAAGACAAGAAAAATGTATTCCTACAGTAGATGCTCAATCTACCACTCTTCTAATGCTAAACAATTTTGGCATACCATGAACCACATTCTCCATCCAGGAAACCCCTCCACCCCAACCCTTCCTTTAACAAAACACCCCTTGAAACAGCTACCTTACTAAACAATTACTTCATAGACTCAATCCACAAACTATACCCTCCTGACACCAACCAATCACAATCCCCCTCCAGTACCTGCCCCCACTTAACATTCTCCCTGAACCCTGTCCCCACCACCTATATAACATCTCTTCTGCTGAAACTTAAAACATGTTCTCCTTCCTACGACAATCTACCCCCTCACTTTCTCAAAGTTGCAGCCAATACTATAGCATATCCTGTATCAATCCTTATTAACCATTCTATCAAAGAATCCATAGTACCAGACATCTGGAAATCCTTCTTCACAATACCACTTCACAAAGGAGGTAGCTCCACTGACCCATCCAATTTCTGCCCTATAGTCATTATTTTACCTCTGTCAAAATCCTAGAGAAATGCATTCATACACAGCTTCTCAAATATCTACTACAGGAAAATCTCCTCACCCCCTCACAACATGGATTTAGTCCCCACCACAGCACTTCCATTGCCCTTCTCTCTTTCATCCAGACTGTAGCTGAGGCTAGGGACAACAACAAATTGGTGTCATGCCTATTCCTCAACCTCTCAAAGGCATTTGACACAGTCTCCCACCCTAAGCTCCTCACAAAATTTACTGAACTTAACCTCTCTGTATCCGCTACTCTTTGGTTCTCTAGTTATCTTACAGACAACAATCCGTTGGATGTCTGTTTGCTTGCTCTCCCTTCCTACCCATCAAAACTGGTGTACCCTAAGGATCTATTCTCTGCCCTCTCCTCTTTAATATTTTTACTAATAATCTTTACTCTGCCTGCTCCACATACTCACTAATCCAGTATGCAGATGATTCAACTCTTACTACCCTCTCCGGCAACCCTACTTCTTTTCATAAAGTTTTCAAATGTCATTTCAAAGTCTTACTTTCCTTTTGTGTTTGAAACTGTACTTGAATTTTCATTTTTGTTTCCCTATTACATGTTTTTATTGCATAAAGATTCTGGGGGTTGCAGTTTTTCTTTTTTCATAGTCTCCAAAATAATTTTCCATTGAAAAAACAGTCTCAAATATAATGTCACAAAATGTGTCTTTCTAAAAAGATTAAATGCTCTTAGCTCATGTGCTTGTATACTGAAAGGAGCTATTAAATTGTCCCCTGCTTTATACTTGTCCATTTCCTCATCTCCTTTACATTAAATCCTTACCGTGTACTTTCATTTTTCATTTTCTTCAGCCTTTATCTTTTCTGGTACTCCCATTTTGCCGTATTTTACTTTGAATATGCTTCTGTTTTTCATCTCACCACTATTCTTCAGGATTGTCTCTGCATCTCCTTTTGTATTTTTGCCATAATGCCCCATCAGGACATGCCTCCTTCATTTTCTGTCTCACTCTGCACCACCATTTCTTTAAGTGAATCATCCCACAACCCTCATAATTGGAGCGCTGTAATTATACATCCATCATTTACTGACTCATCAACATCAAACAGATTTCTTTGAAACAACTTCTCAGAATCCTGCATGCATTCTTCGTTCTCGATAATAGCTTTCTCCTTCAATTCTCACATCGCTCCATTATCTCCTTCTCTCACGATCTGCCACCCTGTTTGTCTGGGCTGCCTCTGCACCTGGAATGGAAACAGGAAGTGCTCATCCAAAGCATATCCCACTTGCAAGAATGACGAGTAGAAGTTCCCTGATACCCTTAGTAGTATAAATACTACTGGGACTAACCTGGTCAGCAGAGGATAAGTAAATAAAAATTATACAATGGTAAAAGTCAGATACGAAGGAGAGAACATAGCATGTAGATAAATCAATCACCTCTGAGCATATAGTAATAAAATAAAAACGTGACGTTTATTGAGTAAGCGCTTTCACCCACTTGGCTTCATCAGACTCATGGATATAAAACAGGAAATTAAAACAGTGCTTAAATATACATCCTGGGCGGGAGATATAACTCCACCCTATCTATTAAACAATTAAAAATATTTAAAACTAATTAAGTCACTACAACTCAGCAAGAGATTCCAATTGAAAGAAACACTACTGAGTTATAAAAACAACCACAAAGCATAACATGAGTGAGACATTAGACTGCCAGATAGAATAGTTCACACAGTAAAATGCATGACCAAATAACAAGCTTAGAAATAAATGAGACAGCATACTGTGAAGACAGCATGCTGTTAAAACAACAACAATAAACAGAAATAATTATTCTTCTTTAAAACTAAGACTAAACAATTGAACATACCAAACTTGGAACTGTGTACCTGTTAAAATGCTTTTAATCTCCTCATCCTTAAGAATGGTTTAACAGACAGTTTAGCGTTCAAACCTGGGGGTACGTCTGATCTGAGCTTGATAATCCACATGTTCTCTCTACCTTCTGTATGCATTCTTATGTCTCCTCCCCTGATGTTCACCTGCATCTGTTCTAAAATCCTAAAGGTAAAAGTATGTGTGGAGTCAGTTTCAAGAACATGTTTGGCAAGTGCATTACTACTGTGTCGCATCCTAATCGCATATAAGTGCTCTCGTATTCTGTCTTTCAGATATCTATTGGTTTTCCCAATGTAAAATGATGAACATTTTCCACATGTGGCAATGTACACCACATTAGCTGATAAACAATTACCATGAGCTTTCAAATGATAAGTATAATGATTAACTGGGTGAACAAAAGTCACTTCACTACTGATGAATGAACAGAAATTGCATTTACCACATTTTCGAGTTCCAGACAGACTGTTAGTGGATGACTTCCTTAATCTCTCTTTATCACACAGTATCCTCTTCAGGTTTTTCTTATTTTTGTACCTAAAGCACGGAATATCACCTACCCTTTCCTTAACATGGGTATCAACCGTGAGGACATTCCAATGTTTTTGAACTACTTCCTAATTCTCCAAGCATCAGTGGTATAAAACATGGTAAATGCTTCACCACTTGATGTATAAGTGCTAGGTGCTGTAGGTTCATTACTAATGTTCTCCTGATGTGAAAAATAGGGTGCTGCTCTGTCTTGCCTGGATCCCTGAACACTATCAAATCCTTCATAATCTCAATGTTGTTGTAACAACGTTGAGATAGTCGAGTATACAGGTCATCAAGGTCCTGTATAAATCCCTGTGAAGTAGGGTTATACCTAGAGGCCCTCATTGCCTGTCCTTTAACAATATTCCTGTAAACAAACTGTGGATGCATGCTGCTACGATGTAACAGTGTGTTAATGTGACACTTCTTCCTAAATACACCAGTATTCACAAGTCCATTGGGTAATTTCTCAACAAATACATCAAGAAAAGTAATTCTGGTTGCAGATGCCTCATGACTAAACTTAATGTAGGTGGTGGCATTGTTCAGCTGTTCAACAAAAACATTCATCTGATGTATGGAACCTCTCCAAATAAAGAAGAGGTCATCTACAAAGCGCTTATAGAACACAATGTGTTCCAAAAGCCTGGCAGGGTATACATAAAAGTATTCTCCCATTCTGCCATAAACAAGTTGGCGTAGCTATTGGCACACGAGGTGCCCATAGCTACGCCATCTCTTTGTAAAAAGCACCTATCCTGAAAGCAAAAAACATTATTGTGCAATACAACCTCTAACAATGAAATAATTAACATGATCTTAGATTCAGAGAACTCAGTCACCCTGTGTAAATGTTTGGTTATAAAATCAACACCAACACTGTTCGGAATTACTGTGAATAACGATTTCACATCCATAGTCAAAAAAATGAGATCTAATGTGTCTGTTACATCCTTCAGGCAGTCATACAATTCAATTAGGAACTGTTTCGTATCCCTCAGAATGAATTTATTCATGTTCACAACTGGCCTTAAGTTGTGCTCTATATAGATTGAAGATGGTTCAGTGATCCATCCCCTCCCCGCTACTATTGGTCGGAGCGGGGATCTGTCAGATTCTTGTGTATCTTGGGGAGTCCACTGATCAAAGGTATCAATGGTGACTTGACATCAAGAAATGAAAAAAGGTGATTGTCTATGACGTGGCTATTTAAAAGACCCAATAAAAATCCATTCACCCTATGAAGAAAAACTTTCACTAGATCTATATCCAGTTGTTGGTAAAACAATGTGTCTCCAAGCATATTTAACATTCTATTGGTATAGTCTTCATGGCCCAGAATAACAATGCCCCTCCTTTATCAGCCGGTCTAATACATATGGAGGGATCATTAGACAAACCTCTTAAAGCTCTATTTTCTTTATAGGTGAGGTTATATTTTCTCAATGTGTGTTGATGCTCACCATCCCTCATCCTGTATAAATCATCTTCAACCAACTGGCTGAAAGCAGATAACAAGGGATGCAGGGGAGTGAACGAGCTTGACGATGAAAATTGAAATGGGTAACACTTCACTGCTCTCTCTAAAGTATAATTTCAGAGATAAATTACGTACATATACCTTGAAGTCCCTTATCGCCTCTTCAAAAACACTACTTGCTGTGGGTATAAATGAGAGACCCCTAGATAGTACTGATAACTCATCATTATTCAATGTACGTTGGGAGAGGTTGAAAATTAAGGTTTCCCTTTCCCTTTGTTCTCCCACATTTTCTTTATATTCCTGTTCAAGGTTGTTCAACGATAGCTTCCGTTTCTGTCGCCCCCCGCTCAATGGTCTCGCCCTGCCCCCCTTGTAATCCACTCTGATCGGAAAAGGGTGTCTTGAATCATAAATAGGAGCATTCTCAGACCGGGACGTGGAAGCTGTACCCTGTGTATGTGAAAAAGATTGTGAGGAGGTATTGATCTTGCTCCTCACTACTGGTTGTAGCTTATCAGTTGTACCAGTGTGACAACCTGTATTATGTTCTACAATTATAACATCAGAGGTACAAACACTAACTGCACTCATATCAGAGCCATTCGCATTCATCTTAGTGGTAGAAACACCTACTGGTGATTGCGAGTGTGGTAAAACTAAACTTTGTGGCTTAATCACACATTCTTCACCAACAACAACATCGGATAATTGAACATGTGGGGATGGTCTACTGCCAGCTGCTAGAGTATTATAGACCCGTGCCCCATCATTAATTAAATCAACATGTAAAGCATCAGAAACATCAGGAACATTGTTAACTTTGTCAACTGCAACATTGTTCACATTATTAACATTAGTGCTCATTGTCCGTGGCCAAGTGAAGATATGGCCTAATCTGAAGTCAGTTAAGTCTCTCTGCAGCTTGTGTCGCTTCTGTGAAAGAAGCTTTCGTTCATATTGGTTGACATTGTCCAATAAACTACTGAAACTGTTCTCTAAAATAGTCGTTGGAAAGCTGTCATAAAGTTTCTTCTGTTGGTCTGAGATCAGCGATCTCAGCGACTCTAGAGGAGAGAAAAGTTATTCAACAACTGCATATACTTA
>NC_056737.1:1899210084-1899212584 GCF_019279795.1 Protopterus annectens
ATAGCCAGGGTGGAGCTGAGGGGGCAGCTGCCCTGGGCGCAAGGTATTAGGAGACACTATCAGCAGTTGTTGCTGATTGCAACACTGGCATTTCAGAAATGAATGCCAATGCTGTAATTCTTTAGGACTTTATTGTAACTCTAACAAAATTTTTGCCACTTTGCAGCAAATAACTTTCAACTGTTAAAAAAGGGCATTTTTTTTTTTTTACTTGTTATTATATTTCCATAAGCATGTATTTTCTGAAGTATATGAAGTCTGAAACTCAAATGTCTGTCTTTATTTAGTTGAAGGGGACACAGATCAATAATTAATCTGGAAATCTGGAACCTGGTTCCTCAATGGAGAACTGAGGAGCTCCAGCACAGCAGATCAAAGAATAGACTTTGTTTTTTTCTACAGTTGTGCAATGCAGTCTGGGGCAGGGAGGAGCACCAGATTTGAGGTACAGACCTTTTTTCTTTTGCACTTCAGCTTGGAGTTGAAGGGTGCCAGATCAGAGAATGACACTGGGAGGTAGATGAAACAGCTATAGCTCTGGCACTAAGCATCATTGTATAACCCCCCCCCCCCAAGTGCTGCCATGCAATTCTTTGTAATACGTAAGGTTTTAGCTGTTCCTTTGTCCTAAAGATAAAGATAAATAAATTTAAAAAAGAGCAAAAAATGTGCAGGACTCTAATTCTCTGAAACCTGAAACAATCTTTGTACTGCCTCACAGACAGCCACCAGAAACTGTGTTTATCCATGATACTGTCTTCTTCTTCTTTTCCCGGTTAGGGTTTGCCACAGTGGCTCACCTGTCTGCTCATGATTGGCAGTGAAGTTTCACAGTGTCAAGTTACCAGCCCAGCACCCAACCTTCCACAGAAGGCACACATACTCACACCTAGGACCAATTTAGATTGTCCAATCCACCTACAGCATGTCTTTGGGAGGAAACTGGAGCATCCAGAGGAAACCCACGTGACCACAGGGAGGACATACTGACTCTGTACAGAAGGCACCCCTGTTGAGGATCGAACTGGAGAACCTCTTGCTGTGAGGCGACAACACAAACTGTTGCACCACCATGGCTGCCCTGTATCCCTGATACTGTAACAGCTCTAAAAGCTGTCATATACCTTGTGCCTCCACAAGAAAGAAAAAAATGTGCGGCATGAAGGGTATTGCAGCTTTTAAAATGCTTTACTTTCCTGCTGCTGTACAATAGTTTCACTCATTATGCTCTAGTGCATGACTAGAAGGTAACAGACATGAAAGTTGTTTATTCTTTACTAGGCAATTTTTTCTTTACTAGACAATTTTTCCTTGGTCCACAGTTACACTTCACATGTGCCCACTACTCAATTAACAAATAAAGAAAAACATAAGAACTAATATTTGCACTAATGTTGCTAGTAAACCCTATGAAATTGTGAGAATACAAGGGATACAAGGACTGGAGCAGGACCGATGTGGCTCCACATACCAAAACAGGAGCAAAGCAGATGCGAGAAATGAAATATTACTTGTCTTAACTTCAATGGCAGGAAGAATGATGGAGTATTTGTGTAGAAAATAACTACTCAGTATCCAAAGGTAGCAGGAACACAGAATAAATAGGGCATAGATTCACAAGATAAATGTCAGATCAGAGAAGGATATTTGACATGTTAACTAAAACAGAAAAAACAAATGTCTTACAGCTTAGATTTCAATGTTTCTAACCTAATTGCACATAAAAGATAAACACACAGCAGCATAACTAATCATAACATACAAGTGGATGCATTAGTAATCAAGTTCGAGTCACCAGAATATTCCTGTTTGAAGTTTTTGCCTTCATTCACACTGAGAGATGAAAGATGAAGAGAAGACTACATATTGAGATGAAACTGATTCACTTACAGCAAAGAAATGGATCTAGATCTCACAGGCAGTGAGATAATGCAAAGGACATATGGGTGGGAAACCACATTCAGTACGAAGCGTGGAGGTTAGGTGGTTGGGGGTATTCAAAAAAGTATAGCTCAAAGTCAGTGTCAGTCAAAAGCTGGCATTACGATTCACTTGCAGATCTATATGATGGTTATACAGAACATTCCAGAAACTTCTAATCTTACAAAAACACATATGTGGTTCAGACTGTCCTCATGAAAGCAATTTAATAGCTACAAGATGTGCCCTGTAGTCACACAAAGAATGACTGAAGATGACTAAACGTAAAAAAAAGTTGAAACAATAAAATCATGATTTCCTTTTATTGTCTACTGTGCTGTAACCCCTATATCAGTCTTAAGTGGTTTGGAACTTTTATTCTGAGGTATTGTCATACCTCAAAATTGCTTGGATGGACTGCCGGACTAGTAAGATTTCATTTTCTAGCAAAGTCTTCTTTAGCTCATAGTGCAAACATTATCACCATACAAATGACAGCTGTAAGGAAAAAGCCTTCTGCTGTCCTATCTGAGCATTGATTTATGAAGGAAGTTCTAAGACTTCCAGCTTTCCATTGGCT
>NC_056737.1:1899215084-1899220084 GCF_019279795.1 Protopterus annectens
AGATGTCTTCAATATTCATTTATAATTGTTATCTCATTTAGTAGTTACTAAGACAACTCCAGTATAGCTATGGCATGCACTATAGTGCCACACAAAAGGATAATTACATTTCAAGAACATACCAAAAAGGAGAAGAAACACAGAAATTACATTTACAAATCAAATGATATTTTCATGAATTTTTTTCTTCTTTTGTTTTTTCACAAGATAATTAGTGTCTGTTTAAATGAAAGATGATCTACGTTACCTTCAGAAGCAAACAATACCTGCAACACTCATGCTAGGGTAACATAATAATAATAATAATAATATATTAAACAGCACATACCTGTTCCAAGAGGAGTCCAACTAAATCAGTACAAGTGAAACATGGGCTGTCTATGGGTTTTATAGTCCCCCATGTCTCGCTGAAAGTGCAAATTTAACAGAGACCTTGCACATTCAGCAGAACTGAACTGAAACAACATTTTGTTTTCGAATCAGAGGCCTTTTATGATAGAGATCATCCGGCTTCTTGTTCAGCACAATGAAAAGTGCTGGAATGTGCTAGAGTTCCTAATGGAATTAAGGTGAACAAATTCTGACTCTGCTGTTTATGTCATGCAGGGGACAATATCCAAGCGTTTACACAATGCAGGAACACAAACACACACACACACACACACACACACACACACACACACACACACACACACACAAGCACTCACGTACATACATGCATGTCTCTCATGAATTTAAAATATTTCAATGTGCTCCACAGTCCTCTGTTTATAAGAAGATAGTTAGAAATGTTCTTTATCATTCATTTTTTGCTAGTCTGAAAATCTGTGGAGGAAATGACTCGTGATGTAGAATATCAAAGTATACCTATATGACATTTGAAAAATTGGTATAAAACATAAATCATCCTATGTATAACTTATACAACATCAGTAGTTTTAGGAATCATAGAAATGGTCTATCTTTTATCAGTTAGCAGTTTGTGTGTACCTCTGCAGCGTGATTATAGTTCTAATTTAGTCAGTAATTTTGTGGCTATGCTTTGACTAACGTGTATAAAATATATTAATTATTCCACATCATATGGTAGTATGAGTGAGATTTCTGTCAAATTGTACTTTTTTACTGTTTTTAATTTTTTTATTATATGTTATGTTTAATGGCATTAATTCCTTAGGTGGGCCATGTAAAAAAGGTGAAAACAGTCCATTGCTATTCATATGTTCAAAATTATTCACACTTTCGCCACAATTATAAAATC
Organism: Protopterus annectens; assembly: GCF_019279795.1. Classification (NCBI taxonomy): domain Eukaryota; kingdom Metazoa; phylum Chordata; order Ceratodontiformes; family Protopteridae; genus Protopterus; species Protopterus annectens. The sequence goes on from NC_056737.1 coordinate 1,899,216,346, forward strand.
ACTTTTTTGTTCCCATAGCACATTTCATGTATTTCCAATATGTACAAATGCAGTATTTTAGCAAGAAAAATTTAGAAAAGTTAAATGTGTTTGCAAAGAGAGAATTCGTGTTTCAGCCATGAAGCTATATAATAAACAATTGTGTAGCTAGAAGCATATATTTCATACTCAGACCTCATTCTGTTTCCCCTGCTACACATCAATTATTAAAAAATTTTGTCAGCCTCAAAATATTTCCACTATACATTTTAAAAACAGACATTATTTTCAAGAGTTGCTACTTATTACAATAAAAAGACTATTTTATTGCTGTTAGGTAAGTATGTTTTGCATTGTGCTGCACAGTAGATACCAGGTCATAAAGTTCTAGACATTCTTTGGTCCTTAAGCCATAAAGTTTCAGAAAAATGCCCAGAATAAAATGTTCTCATTTAAACACACTGGATATGCCTAGCTACAGTCTTGCCTGGGTAATCATTCTTGTTTTATATTTTGTATCCCATTTTGTTGACACTTAAAAGTGTTGTGCATCTTTATATGAAGAATTATAACATTGTTTCATTGTATCTGCTGTGGATTGCTGCCTGTTGCACTTAATGCTGGCTCTGAGAACAGCCAATGATCTGGAACTAAAAGAAAATGTGATTTAACACTTTTGCTTATCTTCTGGGGTATCCTTGCCTGCTAGAGACATCACCTGCTCTGCTCTTGCTCTTGCTCATGACTGAAATATTTTGGGGGTTGACATTAACGCCATTTTCCAGTCCCTATCTGTAGAACCATTTTCTCTCAGCTACAGGAGCTGAGGTTTCAGGAAGGGTTCTAATCGTGGTCATGCTAAGTTTGGACAGGAAATCCTCTACAAGGAACTGGAAATCCACCATACTGCCTTCTTCATAAGACTGTTGGTACTCAGTAGAACTGATCGATCAGCAGGAACTCAATTTAGGACAGGCAAGTCATACATAATATAGGAAAATCTGCTAGACTAAGAGTCAGACATTGTTTTTCACGAATTAGTTGGTAGAAGGTAGGTCATTCACATTTATATTATAGCCAGAAGGAAATCTGATACTAGATTACAGAAAGAAGCAGGAATTCTGATGATGGTACATAAATAACAGATGATAATATTTATTAATTATTTTTCAGTGCTGGCAATCTTTACCTTGTTATAGTTTTGTAGTTAAAGATGCTTTGCTCCACCAGACCTGTTGTATAACAACTTTAGGTTAAAACACAAGGCCCGGGATTCATGAAGCTTGGCGCAAGGCCGGCGTTAGGCTTGCGCCGACTGTGTGGCATGTAGATGGTGCAGTAGCGCCAAATGCATATTAATGAAGGCGTGCTGCCGCCACAGCCACTTGCATAGGAAACGAGCACGAGTGCATAGGGCATGTCGAAGTGCCGCACGGAGACGTGGAAATGTCAGCTGTCGACATGCAACCTAAAATGCTTGAATATAACAATTTGCCTGCAATAGTAATCACACCTGTCAGTGTCAGTGGATACTGAAACGTATGCAAAGCATGCAAGACTGTTCTTGCGAACACAAAATTAAGAAGCAAACACAAATGCATGGTAGGGAATATCGAGTCTCCATCCCTCGAACAAATGACATTGAAAACCGTGTGCCTGTATTCTAACGCAGTGTAGATAGTTATACCAAGTGGAAGTCAAACACATCATGTTAGCGTGCCACCAATAGCTACGTCTAGCCCAATGGTCAGGGTTACCAGCTGTCCCACATTGTGAGGGATAATACACAGCTGGGCAGTTGTGCCCATACCAAAACCATGATAAATGTAAATATCCAGCGACCGTATAACAGAATTATATCCCACATTGCATGTAATAGTCACATACAATAGGTATGTCCATATGTAACATACCACATGTGACAAGAAATAGAATAAGCAAGAAAACGAAACAGAAGGAGCATATAAACTGCTACGACAATAAGCTAACATGTAGGCAGAAAACAACAGTATTATCCATAGTACTGACCGTGGGTATGTGTTGTCCTGTAAAATCAGATTTGTGTCCGGAATATATCCCATCCTGGACATATGAAAAGGTGGCACCCTACCAATGGTCAGAACAGTCGGCCAAAATCCGCCCATATGTGGTCCAAGCCGTACTTGTCAGGATGTGTCACAGCTGAACGGGTATTACCTGGGTGTACCAACCATGTCATGAAAGTTAAGTATGGGCGTGTACCTATGTGCGTGATGTACAGCATGTGGAAGGTGAAACATGCCAGGGTAGTCCACACAACCATACAGGTACCTGACATATGTAGTATATGCAATGTGTTCCCTTGACCGTGTTATGGGCCATCAACCAAAGAAGTGATGGATGGAGTGTCAGGAATATGTGTGTGTGGGGAATGGATGATGGTATAATCCACAAAGGCGAGACTGTGTTGGATGCAGAATAGGTGAACTGGAGGTGTATGAGGGAGCAGTGGGTGAATCAGAAAGAAACACAAAGAACAAGTATACACATCTGCAATACAACCTGACAGGCCATATTGTAGAACACAATCACACAAACATATGAATATTAATATGTGCGATACACATGTACAGAAACGTCACCAGCACATACCCACAGAATGGTCTAGATGGAACTGGCCCATCCAAATACAACACACCTGGATGCATTATTGAATACCCATCATCCCCTCCACAGCACACAACCTGCCACCATACCTGAACATCCACCAAATCCAGCCATACTCGGCCTACTAGCTTGGCGCAGCCATATCTACACATAGTGACCACTACTCATATGTAGTAGGCAGTGTCACCTTAGGCAGTGTCAGGATTGCAAACTATGTATCCCTTACATATAAAACCCTAACACATTTTCGTAAATCCAAAAGAATGGACGGTATTGGTCTTGTTCAATTTTTGGATATCCCTCATGGGATAAGTAACCTGTGTAAACATCAGACTGGGTATCACGACACGATGTCCAGTCCTGTAGACATCTGGACACAAGTTGAATGTGCAGTAGTGGTGCACGAGACTGTTCAGCCCTAGACGGTCATGCAGAACCTAGTACCCAGGATCAAACACCTGCCCGTGACGCACGTCTCTCCACATGAATAGTCGAGAGAATATATTGTACACATTCGCATAGTGGCACTTGGAAATAGAGTGATTAAAGTGCTGACGTAAACAGGGTACCTCCTGACCTACTGTGTGAGGCACAGTCACTGTTTGGGTAGGTGTGTCCTGACCAAGAATGATACAATGGCAAATGTCCTATGATTGTAGGAAATAACTATGTACCATACTTCATGTAATAGTTGCCTAAAGCAGTCATGTCTGGATATAAAATACGTAATTCGTACAAGAAACAGAATAAGCAACTAAAGTGCTAAAGGAATAGGCTCTCAGCTAGGAAAATATTGAATGTTCTAAACCCGTTTGTATGTGTTGAACTAAACAATCTGGTGTCTGCAGAATATATCCCATCCTGTATATATGAAAATTTGGCAACCCTACCAATGGTCAGAGCATTCGCACAATAACTGGCCAGCCTCTTAATCACTCACAAAGCCAGTGACCTTTGGAGGAAAGGTGTTGAATGAAAATGACTAATGACAAGAATTAAGAGTAGTAGACGCTTTTAACTGCAGAAAATAAGTAGTAATACATATATCTCCAAATCTGTCAACACGTTCAAAGTTAATAGTACTAATATTGTAAAAGTGTCTGTGATTGTCCCT